>NC_085000.1:22604539-22632039 GCF_963854185.1 Sardina pilchardus | reverse complement strand
CCGTAGTTCTAGCTAACTGTACAGTACACCAGACCACTGTTTCCTGGTGGACTCTGACCCGGTCGCGGGTCCGCACCTCAGTTCAGTCGACTGTGTTCACATTATGAAAGCGAACCGACCCAGTGGTCCAAACGAACTCGGGTCCGGACCAAGTGGGTAGTGTGAACGTGCCCTCAGCCACTGTCATCTCCTGTCTCTCTGTAAAGGCAGCCCACTTCATCCACAGCTGCACACCGTTTACATTCTGATCCAAGTATTGACTCAGCTAACACTGTGGATTATGACAACATTTAGAGAGAGAAAGAAAGAAAGGATGAGAGAAGAGGAGGTAGAGAGGAAGGGCCCTGGGCCCTTGCTGTGTGTGTGTGTGTGTGTGTGTGTGTGTGTGTGTGTGTGTGTATTTGCGCGCGAGCGCGTGTGTGTGCGCAAAAACATTTGTGACCGTCCCCTAACATAACCCCAGACCAGTCCCCAAAAGTGTTAGGATGAAGGAATAGAAAGGAGCACGATGGAGGACAGGACTCAAAGGAGAGGGAGTGAAGAGGAAAGGGAGAGAGAGAGAGAGAGAGAGAGATGGTGAAAGAGACGTTTCTGGCGTGTGTCCCTCTCCTCCGCAGAAGGCGAGCTGAGTGGCGTGTTATTCTTAGCCTGTCAGGCTCGGTGTGCGGGGGGGGGGGGGCATGTAAATATCTCCTCTCCCGCGCGCAACTTTCCGCCCGGGCGGCAGAGGGAACCAATTAGAGCGCCCATTTTCGCCGCGGCGGCGAGATGTGCCACAGACTCCCGGCACCGTTGGCATGGCAACTAGGCTGTGTGTTTTTTTTTGTTTTTTTCCCTTTTCCTCTTTCTTTTTTTTACAGAGTGTAAAATGCAAATGCTATTCCCAATAGCAGTCTATGAAAATCTCACTCCTTCGCCCCCCTCCCTCTCTCCCTCACTCTCTTGCCCTCTCTCTCTCTCTCTCTCTCTCTCTCTCTCTCTCTTTCCACATCAGTCCTGTGCAGTTTGTAGCTAATTCCAAAGTGTCAGAGCCATTGTTCTCGCACAGAGACGCCATAAAGCATTTTAATAACTGCGTTGCACGTCTCAAGTTGCTTAAACAAAGAGGAAAATAAACAGCAGTGTGTAATGGAGACCATAAAATGAGAACAAACACGCTTCATTGGAATTATTTCACTTTGTTTGGGTTGTTATTTTAAAAGATTAAACTGAATGCCATAAACACCACAGGCCCTTGCAGTATAATGATGAATAGGGTGGTACAAGTCAGTCTAAAAAACACCTCAGTGCCTGATTATGTCCTTAAATGGATAAATGTAGAATCAGTGTTTTCCAAAACAGTGCTTTCTCCAAATGGCAAATATATTTACTTTACAGCCATAGAGGAGTAAGGAAAGCTCAATATTCAAGCTCAAGGCATTTTCCTTGAAAAATGTCACAAACCGATTACTGTAACCGATCACTAAAATGGTTACAGATTTAATGAAGAGTTGATGGATTATTTGAATGGATTATTCGATTAGATGTAGCAGCCCCAGTGAACATGCCTGGGATTCGTATGTGTTTGCATGATTGTGTGTGTCTGTGCATATTTATATGTTTAAGTATGTGTGAGAAATGTATGTGGTCATGTTGCGCTATGCATATGTTAGCGAGTGAGGAGAGTGAATAGGAGGGAAAGCTGAATGAAAGGTAGTTTTGGTAAAGCCGCGGCTCTTGGCTGGAGATGAATGGAGAGGGCAGCACAGACCCAGCGCACAGCGACCCACTGCCCAATGGGAGTAGCACAGAGTCAGGGAGACGCTTCACCTGTGGTCCCCTGAGACATTGAGCTCTGGAGCTCTGGCCTTACACACACACACACACACACACACATACACACCTGCTCTCCTCGGAAACCCTCGGACATCTGACACACGGCCACACCATTCAGTGACCCAGCAGTGACACACACACATACACATGCACATGCACACAAGGGTACACATTCACACACAACCTGTCGCTCCCAAAAATAGCCTCCTTGGCGCTTCATGAAAAAAAAGACAGAAAAGAACAGGCACTGGCAGGGGGAGGTTGATGTTTCCATGACAACACCGCCACAGCCTGGTGGCAAGCAATGCAACTCACCAAGAGTTTTTACAAAAGGCATGTGTATGTGTGTGTGTGTATCTTTTTATGAGTGGCTCATTGACAAATAAGGCTTTTACATTTTTTTAAGGCAATTGTGGAGAAGAAGGATAGTGCGGGTGTTCTTCCTACGAATTCGAATTCGAATTTTGCCTCCATAGAGATGCATTATGTTGCTCTATCTTGTCAGTAATGAAGGATCTTTGGTTGCACCACCTGACTTTTTGCTACTAATTTCAAATCATACAGGCATCTTCTTGGACACCTATATTTTGCCAGCATGTTCATCCATTACATTTTCCAATACCACAGAGAGTTTTATATTAGAATAAGTCCAACTAAATAGAGAAATATATAGAGAGTATATATATATTTTATCAATATTTCAGAGAGATTTTTTTCAGACAAACTTTTCACTCATCAGTAAAGGTCACTTGGTGTCCTCTGGATGAGGCAATATCCTGTGTAATCTTTTCCCTTTTCAATTCAAAATAAACATTCTATGAATGCGATTGCACCGCCCTGACATTTCAGATATGCAAATATCCAAACAATTTAAAAGCTATTAAACTAGTAAACTTTGTTTATTTAAATATATGTACTTTTCACACAGTGTTGATTGCTTGGATGATTGTGCCACTTAACATTTTGAGGGTTTGAGATGACAAAGCATGAAATATATTTCATTTTTATGATAAACAGAAAATTCAATTCAACTTATACAGGTTTTGTATAATGAAATCATGCTTGTTATGAATCATTTAAAAATATTTCAAACCAAAGTAATGGACTTGGACAAAGAACATCATTGACCTGAATTTGAGTGAGTAATGAGTGAGTGAGTGAGTGTGTGAGTGTGTATGAGTGAGTGTTTGAGTGTGTATAAGTGAGTGTGTGAGTGTGTATGATGAATGTGTATGAGTGAGTGGCTGAATTAGTCTGTATACGTGTGTGCTTCTTGCATGGTTTATATAAGGTCTAATTGCCAAATTACCAGGAAGTAATTTTTGAGAGCTAACATAATAACTGTGCAACGTGCTTTGTATCAGACCTGAGCTTTTGACAGGTCACATTATAAATGACTCATTAAAGCCTGTGCTCTGTCAAGAAAGTGTATTTCACATGGGCTCTGTCTGGAAAGGAACCGAGTTTAGACGGAATCCGGAAACCATCATAAAAGTTGCACTTTCTTGATAGACGTGGCAGTGGAACTAATTGGTTGAGTTGCTCCTTGAACTGAAATGAATCTCTAATGGAAAAGTTTAATGATCAACACTGGTCTTGTTTTTTTTTTAATATCATAGTGTTATTCAAGTTGGCCTTTTTAATGAGCTTTTGTGTTTGCTTTCCGTTTCCTTTTCAGGTGCCAAAAAAGTAACCAACAAGGCCGCCCTTTGGTACGTCCCCTTCTCCATTAAAGACGTCGACAAAATCGTAGAAGTTCCTGCCATTGATGTAAGTGAACATTTCCCCTCCTCTCTCATACACATTCAGTATAGTCAGCACAACTCCCAACAGTCTGAACAACCCCAGTACAAGCTATCGAAGGGGGCAGCAGGGGTTTAAACATGGGATACTACTATCAGTAGGGAAGTGTTTGCTGGTGGTTGTGATTGTGAAGTTGAGCAAACACAGGTACGTGAATAATTCCCCACGCGGAGATCAAAACAGGGGCGGAAAACAACGCTGAGCCAAAGATAACGAGCTCATCTGTTGCCGGGCGGAAGCCCAGAAGAGTAGTATAGTCCCGCGTGTGGCCGTTACAGCTGCCTGACATCACGGCGAGTCGGAGCGTTGCCGATGGTGGCGGTGGACTTACATCATTAGTGCCCAAACGGCTGCGTGTCCGCGCGCGCGCACGGCCGGCAGCCAACTCCAGCAGGGGCAATCTGCCCGGATCAGAACCGCAGAGAGAGCGTGCTCCAGCCCTGTCTGGTCCCCGGGGGGGGTTTGTGCGGGGAACAAATTGGACTTTGACAGCCGGTTCCTGTGCCGCCGAGCGCTTGTCTGGGAGTCCTCTCTCTCTCTCTCTCTCTCTCTCTCTCAAATTCAAATTCAAATTCAAAGGAGCTTTATTAGCATGACTCAAATAAGCAGTGTTGCCAAAGCTGACATATTACAAAAAACAAACAGATGCAATATCTGTTTGGGGTGGAGTGAAAACAAATGAAACTTATAGGAACTATTTTTAAAATAGGTAAATGAAAGGAAAGGAAACTTAAATAATTAGAAAAAAAAATAGTAATAATAATATCATTTTAAAAAGATATTGTCAACATGCTACCATGTACTTTGCCACATTATCAAGAGTCACTCACTTCCTCATTTTGTGACAGTCTGACACGTATTGTGCTGCTAGACTAATACAGTCTCTGTGCTCTCCTAATAGATATGGGAGTTTCTCTTCATTTCCCAATAGGTGAAATTGAGGTGAAACTTGTGTGAATTGTTCGAAAAACTGGCCTCTAATAGAGGCATATTTGTTACATTTGGTTAGAAAATGTAGCTCATCCTCCACTGCTCCCTCATTACAATTCAGACAAAGTCTTTCTTCCCTTGGAAGCCAGGTCTGTCTGTGTCTTCCAGTCTCTATGGCCAGCGAGTGGTCGCTAATTCTGTAGGAAGTTATTTGTTTTCTTTGTTTAAATTCTTTAATTTCTGTAAGATAGGGTGCCAATTCATAATTCTTTTTAATTTTTTGAAAACAGTTCAATTTATTAGAATGCTCAATTTCGTTCAGCCAATATTGGAAATACTCTTCTTTTGTTTCTTTTTCGATTAGTTTTATTTTTGCCTGTGTCATGTCCGTTTCATTCAGATTATGTTTAGTTTTCAGATAAGTAAAAGGGTCTCTCTCTGGGTGTTTTCCCCTCTGTAGGAGAGCATTATAATGACATTTGTCTTGGTTAGATATAAGATGATGGTAAAATTTGCATGCCCTTTTATTTATATCAGTCTCTCTCTCTCTCTCTCTCTCTCTCTCTCTCTCTCTCTCTCTCTCTCTCTCACGTTCCCGTTTCACAGTTTGTTTTATTTCCGCTTTCACCTGCTGCCTCCGCTGTTCTTATTATCATGCGGTCACACCACGCGGCCAAGGTCAGGCCAGTGTCCAGGACAGGCTGCAGACGGCAGGGAAGATCCTTTGAGTTCATGTGTGGATGCGATCACGCCTTTAGAAGACTCCCCCCTCCACACACACACACACACACACACACATGCTCCATCATTCCCCCATACTCCTTATATAACGTGTTGCTGTGAATAATCCCCCTCCAGCAACAGAGCCCAGCATCTTTAATTTCCTCTCATGCTCGCAAATACTCTCTCATACACACAAACACACACACACACACTCTCTCTCTCTCTCTCTCTCTCTCTCTCTCTCTCTCTCTCTCTCTCTCTCTCTCTCTCACACACACAAATACATATACACATTACACACACACACACACACACACACTCTCTCTCTCTCTCTCTCTCTCTCTCTCTCACACACACACACACACATGTACAGTACACACACAGACACACACAGACACACACACACACATATGGCTGTCTGCTGGAGGTTTCCCTGCGTTTCATCTTCATTATTGATGCAGGAGAGGCGGCGTGTGCTCTCCCTGCTAATAAGCCTCTTGATGGGGGAATTGTGGATGGCGACAGGGCGGTGGAGATAAGATGTAAGAGGTGTCGCTCTGCCAGTGGGACCCGGCCGGCCTGTGAGAGATGTGCACTTGGGTCTGAAGCCCGAGCATTTAGTCTCTGGTGGCGGCCATAACTCTACTGATTTGTTAGTCCGTTAGGGTGTTTTCCAAAATGTTTTATTAAGGCTGTGTGTCTGTGTCTCTCTCTTACTTTGTTTGTGTTTGTGTTTGTGTGTGTGTTTGTGTGTGTGTGTGTGTGTGTGTGTGTGTGTGTGTGTGTGTGTGTGTGTGTGTGTGTGTGTGTGTGTGTGTGTGTGTGTGTGTGTGTGTGTGTGTGCGCGCCTCAGTACCCCAGCCCTGAGCTGCAAGAGGAAGGGCGGAAGCGTTATGAAGCTCAGAAGATGGAGCGGCTGGAGACCAAGGAGCGGAATGGAGAGGTCATCAACCAGGTGTCTGTCCCAGGTAATAACAACACCCCACCAACAACCCCCCACAACCCCCCACACAGCCCCACACAGCCTCCTGCATCCTGACTCGCACTAATGATAATTATGCTTTTTACATATCAGTCACAGTATTCATGTTAATAGACAAGAATTTCTCTAATTTACAAGAGAAATGTAGTTGGGTAAATTGGGTGAACAACATGAATGACTCTGGATGTATTTGTTTAACTGTGTAGAGTGTCATTAGCAGCACTGGTTAATATTCACGTCTGATCATGTGATCATGCTAACCCCCCCCTCCTTTTATTTCACTTCATCTGCTGCACAGAGCGACACATGAAAGGTAGGTGTGTGTGTTTATTTGGAGACCAAGTGATGCCCTGTCGTTATTCAACTCTCCTGCTCTCACCAAAGATAGAGAGCCAGAGCCTTTCCTAGTTTCTGCACAGCGGGAGGGTTGGCCTTAATGTGCGTTGATAAAAAATGGGTGATGCAACCTTCTGTGGATTTATAGTAGATGGAGCGTAGATGGAGCATACATCGGTGGCGTGAAGTGTCTTGTGGAGTACTTGCATGCAGTCTTGTGTTGGTGTAGTATCCAGGGTTGTTGCAGGGAGACTTTTTGATGTGCACTTTTTTCTTTTCTTCGAGCCCCTCGGCCATGCTTCCCCATGGTTCAGCCTCAGGCACTCTTACTGGTGTGCTGATATTGTGTTTCTTGGACAGACCGATGTGAAATACTTGTGCATTTAGAAGGAATCAATGTGTTCAGAACACATTGGGTCAGCGTGTTTAATTGTTATTTTTCATCATGTCTTCTTATTCTTTCTCTCTCTCTCTTTCTCTCTGTCAATCTCTTGTGCTCTCTCTCTCTCTCTCTCCCTCTCTCTCTCTCTCTCTCTCAGAGCCCTGCACTGTGGGCTGTAGCCAGTCCAGCCTGATCCACTTGGTGGGGCCATCTGACTGCACCCTACTGGGCTTTGTGCACGGAGGTAAGCAGCAAATCACTCAATCATCCATCTCATCTCAGTGTGTGTGTGTGCGTGTGTGTGTGACACAGAGAGAAAAAGATCGAGAGAAATAATAATAATAATACCTCAGTTTTTTATAGCGCTTTTCTGGGTACCCAAAGACGCTTTACAAAGACACAGAACAAGAATGATACAAAAAGGACAGTACAGTACATACAATACAGACATGTAAACAAGCAAAAACGCAAAAAGAACAATACATAGGATAAGGAAAAAATTTGTCAGGTGTTGTAAGTGATGTTGAACAGATGGGTTTTGAGGTGATTTTTGAAGGACGGCAGTGAGTCAGCATTTCGGATGGCCAGGGGGATGGAATTCCAGAGGGTAGGGGCGGCGATGGCAAAAGCTCTGTCCCCTATGGTGCGATATTTGGTCCTGGTGGTGAGGGTAAGAGTGTTGGCAGCAGAGGAACGTGTTCGGTGGGGGTGAATGGGGCGGTGGAGGAGATCTGTCAGGTATGAAGGGGCAAGGTTATTTAAGGCTTTGTAGGCTTTGTAGAAAGAGAGAAAGAGAAAAAGAGTGTGTGTGTGTGTGATAGAGAGAAAGAGATTGAGAGAAAAAGAGAAAGAGAGAAAAAAGAGACAAAAGAGAGAGTGTGTTGTGAGAGTGTGCTAGATCAAGTTCAAACACTCTTGATCTGCTTTGAAACGGAATGAACCCTTGGCATGGCCTCTTACTGTTTTGTTCCATCAGCGATGTCATCATCCTATAATTAATGGATAGCATATTGCCGCTGCTATTATTATGGGTCTCTGTGTGCCTTCTCCATATTTGTCCTGTCATGACTCTCTGTATGAGAGGAACCCAGAGGCCTGGAAACCCTGTATCCTGCGTTTAATCATTAAAGCCTGCGGGGAACGCCAACAATACTGTACGGCTATAGCTTTTAATCCTCTTCTGCTGATTTTCCAAAGCACCACATTAACCGGGTCTGTTGTCCTCCGTCAAACTGAGGCCTTAGAGCGACATGGACAAAAGGATGTATTGCATTTAATAGAAATGCAGACAACAGTGGCCGGATAACATACTGTATTAGTAGGTTTACCTACTGACTTACTGAAGCACTGTCTCCTTTGAGCAATCTGTTTGTTTAATTTGTAGGTTGAGTTAGATCAGAGCAGCTTTCATATCAGCCAGGACTCACAGATCTCATTCTGCGAGGCAGAAACTCTGAAATGTAGAGCTCTGTAGTGCTTTGTGATGTTGACTTCAGGCCGTGGAGAGTTTACGTTGTTCCTGAATGTGGACTTCACTTCAGGTCATAGCTTTTTAGGTAGGGAGTAGTTCAGATGCTTTTAAGAAGATGAATTCACTTGGACTTGTTGTTTGCCTTCTGTGTGTGAGTGAGTGAGAGAGTGAGTGAGTGATAGAGAGAGAAGGAAGAAAGACAGATGAAGATGGAGAGAGACAGAGTCCTTATGTTCTCTCCAGACTAATACCGCAGGTGCTGGAGCTTTCTGTCAGATGAAAAATGGACATGAATTCTGGTGTTGTGTTGTGCAAGTTGAGCCCGGCCCTCTCCTCTCTGTCATTGCCCCCCGCCCCCCCCCCCCCCCCCCACACACACACACACACACACACACACCCCTCTCTCTCTGATGGCTTGGTCTCGGCCGCCAAAGCTTTTGATCTCCGACAGATCTGGGGTCAGGCCAGTCGGGGCCCAAGTGCTGGACTCCTGCCCCGCGTTTGCCCGTGGTCAGTGACGGGCAGGCAGTGGGAGAGGGAGAGGAAGTAGGGTAGGCTTCCAGACGAGTCCGCAGCCGGGCCGAAGTGCCCCTCTCAGAGCAACAATTACACAGGACAGTGCACTAGCCCTGCCCTCTATGGTGCCACATATTCACACACAGGAAATATCAATTGATCTCTAATGACCGTGAGTGACCAATGAACCGATATTCATCACACCGGCCATCAAACAGATCTCCGAGTTAGAATATCAGAATATCAACAGGTAACGTGTTTTTTTTTTGTCTCTCCATGCTAGCTCAAATAGAAAAACAAATCACCCATAACGCCCGTTACCGTTAACGGTTGTTCGTGCGGCTTTTCGCCCCGTGTCCGGCACAGACATCTCATTTCTGTTAATCCTGCTGGCACTCCCTGCCAGCGCGGCGGCCCCTGAGATGACCTGAGAGCGAGATTATGTAAACAGCAGTGGCGGTGGCGAGCAGCTGGAGACGGAGGAGAGGAGGAGGGGAGGGGGGCGGGTGATAATAACATGGCCCTGTCGACATTTCCACAACACGCACACGGCATCATTAATGGATGAATATGTAAAGATGAAAGCAGCCCAGAGAAAATACACAAACACACACAACCACATAAACGCCATGGATTAAAGTGAAAAAAACTCATCTGACTGAAATTTTTTTGTCCAAAAAAAAAATAAAAATTGACACACGCAAGTGAGGCAAATCAAAGGGCCTTAGCGTAGACCTACATAATATAGGGCCATACAGACTAATTGTACCCTCCGTTTACAAGTAACACATTTTAAAGTAGGCCTAGCTATTCAATACTGCACACTGTTGCTTATTAAGAGTGCTCCGAGGGCCGGCCATAGCCCGTTGGCCGCCCCCCCCCCCCCCCCCTCAAAGAAAAATAGGGGGTTGGGGGTGTCACTGTCACCCCCGAGAACATTTATTAAATACTGTTATGTAAATGCATAAATTCTGTGCACTTTCAGTCAGAGATTAGGGCCAGCATTATGCCTAAAATGCATGCATGTCTCCAAAACATTCCTCACCTGTTATCAGACATGCATGAAAACAATTAAAACTCACAGCCATTGGTTAACCGTCAGATAGGCCTCTGTTATTGAAGATTTGGAATAATTGATTTGAAATGTAATATGCTAAGGAATTCTGATGTTTTCTTATGTCAGGATATAATTTGGTGTAACTTTACTTAGTGTGATTAGGTGACATGTTGTTTAATTAAAAGGTGCATGTCACTTTAAGACGTTTTAGTTGTTGGGTAAGAACGTGATGCACGGCAGAAATGTTAGGAGTACCACGGTATTTCTGACCGTGTTGGTCGTGTCAATTGTATGAGAACTGTGCTGTTTGTTACAATAAACATTCAAGAATATTAACTGGAAGACAAGACGTTTTTAAAAGAACACGTGTCAGTCATAGGACTCCTATTATATAAGTTTCGTTTATTGGAAACGGACCTACGACTTTCTCTTCGAAGAAGACAAATTAGGCAAACTGTATAGACATAGCCTAAGCTACTGGATCCATTTGAATTGTATAAATTAACCTTGTTGGCTTATTATAATTATTTTTAGAGAAATTAGCAGTTAAACTAAACAGTAGGATAGCCTAATAGTGGCGTGGCGCAGACACACACTTTTCCATTGTCTGTCTCTGCGTTTCGGGCGCACCCGACTCTATTAATAATGACCGAAAGTAGGCTATATCCATGTTCTTTTTGACTATTCATCTTTAAGCTCCCCAACACTGCCGACCTCTAAGTAGTCTAATTTGATGAGATCGGGGAACTAGCAAATGCGGACAAGAAGTCATCGCAAACAACGCAGAACTTTGCGCAGCTAGTGCGTTGATGTCCTGAAGCTATTCTATAGCTTACTATTACAACTGGCGAAACTACTGTTTATTTTCATTTTACTTTTATGAAGAATAATTAGCCCAAATCATAGACTAATTAAACCGAAAAAACGACAGCTTTCCTGAACTTCTGCAAAGCTTGTTTGACCTACAAAAGCCTAATAAATCAAGACTGTTCTTTCATCTGTTTCAATTGGCCTTTCTCTCGTTTATTATTGTATAATTATGATGATGATGATGATTATTATTATTAGTAGCAGCCTAATAGTGGTAGTAGCCTAGTAGTAGCCTAGTAGTAGCCTAATGTTCATCAAAGCAGTTGCACGAACGCATTTATATTATTTATTTATTTATTTATTTATTTATTTATTTATCGCACAACGAAGATTTTAACATAGGCTAAAACACAGGCCTATCACAAAACAGGGTTCAACAAGAGGTGTAACCATCACTGCAGCTTGCAAGGGAGATCGCGCCGCACAGCCCCCCCCCCCCCCCCAATATTTTCTCCCCGGATCTGCATCAATCTCATGATTGACCTCTAGCGCCTCCGGTTGACGGAAATCCGTCATATGACGGAAAACTTTAATCCATGATAAACGCACAAGCACACAAACACACACACACGCGCGCACACACACACACACACACACACACACACACACACACACACATAAACAAACAAACACAAACACACACACACACACACACACACACACACACACACACACACACACACACACAAACACACACACAAGGAGACTCAAGTAAACTGCAGTTTTGTGTCCTAATTGGACAGATTTCTCTGAGCGTCCAAATTAACAACAGTGGGGAAAAAAGAGCTCATTCACTGTGTCGTCCGCCGCTCTCTCCTTCTACCCAGCACTCTCTCGTCCTCCATCTCTTTTCTCTGTATCCCCCTCTTCCATCAGGCCTTTCTCCCTCTCTGGAGGAGGTACTGAAGCATGGTGGCAACAGAGCAGACCTTTAAGTCCAATTGTGACACACACACGCACACACACACACGCACACACACACCCGCACACGCACACACACACACCCTTGCTCTGGTTGCTTGGCTCATTATGTGCAGTGTTTAGTGGTTCATTACTCTCCCACACAAGCTGCTTGTAGATGCTGCTGCTAATGACGATGCGTGGCAGCACAGGTTCACATTCCTAGCAAGGAGCAAATGCAGTGGCTCATACCAGTTGAGCCCTGGCAACCACTTTAGTGTGTGTGTGTGTGTGTGTCCTGTCATGTGTATCATTCCTATGAGGCCCTTTCATTTTGTGTGTGTGTGTGTCCGTACAATGTGAAAAGGCTCATCTAAGCGGCTTTTTATGACCCTCCAGTTCCACTGCTTCTGACTGACTTCCCATTACTGGGAGAACAATATTTCCAGAGACACAGAGTTTCTATTTTTAGAAACTGCCGGTCTGTAAACAGCATCATTTAAACAAGATTGACACATACAGATGTACAGATGGCTCCATCAGCAGCACTACTGACAGAGTAAACGGAGCAAACGAGAGTGGCTCTGTCCTCAGAAGAGGCGCACGGGGCCGTGTAGACACGGCACTCAGAGCCATAGAGGAGAAGAGAACAGAGTGGGAAGAACAGGGTGGGGAGAACAGGGTGGGGAGAACAGGGTGGGGAGAACAGGGTGGGGAGAACAGGGTGGGGAGAACAGAGTGGGGAGAACAGGGTGGGGAGAACAGGGTGGGGAGAACAGGGTGGGGAGAACAGAGTGGGGAGAACAGGGTGGGGAGAACAGGGTGGGGAGAACAGGATGGGGAGAACAGGGTGGGGAGAACAGGGTGGGGAGAACAGGGTGGGGAGAACAGGGTGGGGAGAACAGGGTGGGGAGAACAGGATGGGAGAGCTGTTGTACACTATGGGCTGTGGTGCCATGCTGCACAGATGGGGATTAAAGAGCCAAGTTCATATTTTGGGTGTGTACAATTACATCTAATGCATATTACAGACTCAGACACACAGGCGCACGCGTACACGCACACACACACGCGCGCGCGCACGCGTGCAAACGCACGCACACACACACACACACACACACACACACAAATCTTGAGCTATCAATGACTTGCCTCCCCTGTTTTTTCCACTCTCCGGGTCCCTTTCTTCCCCCTCCCCTCCTCTGTCTCACGTTGTCAGTATTTTTAAAAATTGTCCTGTGTGTGTATGTGTGTGTGTGTGTGTGTGTGTGTGTGTGTGTGTGTGTGTGTGTGTGTGTGTGTGTGTGTGTGTATGTGTGTGTGTTTCTGGGTTGAAGAGAATTGTGTGTCATTTCACTTGTTCCCATCAGATGAGTTTGAGATGCAGCAGACTCAATCATAACTTGAGATGAGTTTCGGTCCCTTTGCAACATCTGGTCAGACTGACCTTTGGAAAGTGAAATTAAGAGCTGAATGCCTTCAAATCCCTAAACGGCCCATTTTGTGAGTTAATTGGTAACTGCAGCCAACAACGGAGTAGCCTCTGACAGAGCTCGCACAAGTGCAGGGGAACAGAGCTGAGAGAAAATAACTGAAGCCTCAAGTCAGTGTGTGTGTGTCTGTGTTTGTGTTTATGTTTATGTTTATGTTTATGTTTATGTTTATGTTTATGTTTGTGTTTGTGTGTGTGTGTGTGTGTGTGTGTGTGTGTGTGTGTGTGTGTGTGTGTGTGTGTGTGTGTGTGTGTGTAGTATGTGCGTGTGTGTGTGTGTGTGTGTGTGTGTGTGTGTGTGTAGTGCGTACCTGTGTGTGTCTGTGTGTGTGTGTGTGTGTGTGTGTATGTGTGTGTAGTGCGTGTGTCTGTGTGTGTGTGTGTGTGTGTGTGTTTGTGTGTGTGTGTATGTGTGTACTACGTGCCTATGTGTGTGTGTGTGTGTGTGTGTGTGTGTGTGAGAGAGAGAGTGTACAGTATCTTAAGTGTCTTGTCCAGGTGCTCACTCTTTTTTGTGTGTATGTGTCTGTCTTGTTCTAAGGAGAGACGTAAGCAGTAATTCTGAGTCCTCTCCAGTGTGAATGGCATCGCTACTTGAGTTTGACATCCCCCTGTTTGAGCCAGTCAGCCTGCCTGGGAGGCTCGGTGACGCACTCCATAAAGCCTGTGAGGCTCCATCAAGTCACAGACACATAAAGTCAACGTGCTGCGAAGAATCAAATTAAGGTTGTTCGGGTGTGGAATTTATTCAGTCTTCTCAGCACTTTGTGTTATTCAGCTGTTGCCTGAAAGGTACATATTTTCTGATTTTGCTAAAAAATCACTTTTTTTTGTCATTTTGATTTGACACTCGACTTGACAGAAAAAATAATAGGTTATTTACTAAATGCTAATACTGTGGACTGCAGTGGCAGGAGTTGTTGGTTGTCTCCGAGTTTATTTCTTAAGTTCTGATTTACACAGCCAGCACAAGTTGCAAGCAACACAACAGCACTCCCATAAGATGCAGGCAAAGGAGGCCATCCAGGGTAACACAGTGCTGTCAGCAGACTGGAGTGGCCTAAAGCCATGATGCTGTTTTCACACATCCAATCTTTTCGTTGTGTTGTGTGGTGTGGTGTGGTGTGGTGTGGTGTGGTGTGGCGTGTGTGTGTGTGTGAGAGAGAGAGAGAGAGAGAGAGAGAGAGAGAGTAAATGTGTGTGTGTGTGTGTGTGTGTGTGTGTGTGTGTGTGTTTGTTTGTGTGTGTGTGTGTGTATGTGTGAGAGAGTATATGTGTGTGTGTGTGTGTGTGTGTGTGTGTGTGTGTGTGTGTGTGTGTGTGTGTGTGTGTGTGTGTGTGTGTGTGTGTGTATGTGTGTGTGTGTGTGTGTGTGTGTGTGTGTGTGTATATATATATGTGTTTGTGCATGTGTACGTATGCAGTGTACAATGTCTTGCTTTCATTGCATTGCCCTTTGTTAACATGTTACTGCACTCATGCACTCCCTGGGGCAGTGCAGTGTCTACGCTCACAGCCCTGTGCCCCACTGTGGAGGCTGTCCTCACCATGCCTTGTGTGTGTGTGTGTGTGTGTGTGTGTGTGTGTGTGTGTGTGTGTGTGTGTGTGTGTGTGTGTGTGTGTGTGTGTGTGTGTGTGTGTGTGTGTGTGTGTGTGTGTGTGTGTGTGTGTGTGTGTGTGTGTGTGTGCACTGTGTGTGTGTGCGTGTGCACTGTGTGTGTGTGTGTGTTTGACGGACACAGCAAAAACGCTACTCTCTGGCGTCTCCTCTTCACTTCGCATCTCCTCTTCACTCACACACCGTGGCAGTCGACCAGCTGCAGGAGCGTGGTGGTCAAAGCGTTTGACTTCCTTTGTGTTCCCCTGCCAGTCACAGCACACTGGCCCGTTGTGTGTGGGTTTGGGCGGTCATTCTTATTGCTAGCATGCTCGCTCAATATCATTGGAGAGGTCTTGGGATTTTTTTTATTTTTTTTTATTTATGTTTTTATGGAGTAATCTTTTGGGTCTGCAGAACTGCGTACGAGTACATAGCCTAGCTTGAATGATGTTGTGTTTCCCTGTCCTTCACATTACCTAGGTAGAGATGGCGTCTGCGCCCCTTGTGTAATGGTTATGTTATGCCTGGTGCGTGACTCCAAAAAAGTTTCAGTCAAGTGGTAAAAAGGTAGAGACCGCACTCAGGGGCTGAAATTCATACAGCCGTAACAACATTATAGGCACTGACAAACAAAAAAGAAAGACAAAACGTTTCGGGCCTACTGTACGTAGCCCTTCCTCAGTGTCTCAATTTCACATTACCTGCAAATAAAGGACAGATGCTAATGGCGCTAGTTGGCATTAAAACTGTTGTTGTAAAAGTGGAAAAGGATTGCCCGCTACAGTGTCTCTAAGCACATCAATTCCTACTCAGCTCTGGCCGCACGGACTCCTAAGGACTAATGAAGCCACACAAGTGTTTGTGTTGGAGGTCCTGCTGTGCACAGCATGCGTTTGCTGGCAGACTCCATTGCAGCACGGTGTTGAGGCCTCTGATAGCTCCCATGTCCGTGATCTGCTGCAGTAACCGTACGTGCGCTGGGGAAAGCTGGTTACATGCACGGGGAACATTGGCCGCCTCCTCCCCGCCACCCGCTGCTCTCTCATTGGCTAGGAGGCTCTGGGTATTTCACAGCAGACACGTATGGCGGCAGGCATTTGGAGTCGTGAGCGAGCGAGTGGCCCAGTAGCCTATAGGCCCACGCTGTGCTGCGGTTATTAGTGCAGGGGTGCTCAGATGGTGCAGCAGCCACACCTCGCTCAGACACGGGAGCAGCTTTAAAAACACACACACACACACATACACACACATACACACACACACACACACACACACACACACACACACACACACACACACACACACACACACACACACACACACACACACACACACACATACAGAAATACAACCAGTTATTCAGTTTGGACAGAGGCCGTCTATGTTTTCTGTGTTGTTAAGTTTCTATATCTCAGTATCAGAATCAGAATCAGCTTTATTGGCCAGTTTTGCGTAAACAAACAAGGAATTTGTCTCCGGTTAATCTTCTAATATCTTCACATATCTTTGTCTTTCTCTCCCTCTCTCTTTCTCTCTATCCCCTCTTACTTCTGTCTGTCTGTCTGTCTGTTTATCCCTCGTCTGTCTGTCCTGTCATTGTCCCTCTCTTCATTGGGTCTTGTAGTGTGTGGTTCAGACCGCCTGACGGTTGGGTTGTTGTGGCCAGTGTGACTGGTCTACTGTAGTGGACTAGCTGTAGAGCGGAGCGGTTCTGGGTTGGAGGTTGCTGTTGCCATTTGGAGAGTGCCACAGCTGGTGCAGGTCTGATGGAGGGAGACACGGAGGGAGGGAGGGAGGGATGGAGGGAGGGAGGGAGGGAGGGATGGAGGGACGTGATGGGAGAGACAGCTCAATTGGGGGCACTGCTAAGGCATCATGGGAAAGTGATGAAGATGGGCTGTCCCCCCAGAGCAGGATCTCCCTCTCTCTCAGTCTCCCTCCATCTCTCTCTCTCTCCCAAACACACACACAGCTGCACGTAGCATAGACATCTGCCTCCTTGGCTTTCTCTCTGTTCTCCTCCATCTCTCTTTCCATCGCTCTCGCCTTCTCCTTTTCTATCGCTTTTCTATCCTCCCTGCCTCTGTCCCTCACCCCAGCCTTTTTCTCTTTTTGATGACTTTCTATTACATGTCTGTCTGTGTGTGTGTCTTTCTCTCTCTCTCTCTCTCTCTCTCTCTCTCTCTCCCTCTCCTCTCTCTCTCTCTGTCTCTCCTTTCCTTTTTTCTCTCTCTCGCCACCCTTCACTGGTGTGGGTGCCAGATAAAAGCTGTCGGAAACAGCTGCTGTTCTTCTAAATGGACCGAGTGCGAGAGATCAGAGACAGCGGCGGTCTGTGTGTGTGTGCGTGTGTGTGTGTGTGTGTGTGTGTGTGCATGTGTGTGTGTGTTTGTGTATGTGTGTGTGTGTACTCAGGGATAAGAGGAGGGTCTTTGGGGTCTTTGGTTTTGACAGACATCTTTTTTTTTGTGAGTGGCATCACTGGCCTTCCTATCTGTTTGTCCTTTCTTCCTCACGTTCTGTCTTGCTTTCTCTCGGCCACCCTCTAGCCTTTCTCTCTCCGTTCCTTATGTTGTTAGGGAGCTTTCCACTAGTTTCCATGGAAACAGAAGTTGATTGGTACAAGCGTAGAAAGGCCATGCTAGTCTAATTAAAACAAATAAACATTAAATGGAAGTTGTGAGTGTGTTTGTGTTTGTGTTTGTGTTTGCGTTGTGCACGTGGGTGTGTTGATGTGTTTGCGAGTTGTGTGAATCGATGTCGTTTGTTTTGAGGTGTGTGCTGGTTAAGCAGGCCAGCGGTGAAAAAACAACAAGTACAGAATATCTTTTGGCTTTGCATGCTTTTACATGAGAGTGTGTGTGTGTGTATGTGTGTGTGTGTGTGTATATGTGTAGGTGTGTGCTGTTTAAGCGGGCTAGTTGCAAACGATCATCTCCGAGCCGTGTGACACATTTCTAAGAATAGCCCCTATCCATCCATATGCATGGCGTGTGGGCTCGCGCTCGCCTTCACTCTGTCATGCAGTGCAGGTAGAAGGCAGCAGCCTACTGTGGGTCCTCCTACACAGCCAGAGCTGCCGCGCTCCCGGCCCCAGCGCCATTACCACAGAGAGATCAATCACAAACAAGCAGCGCCTCAGTCTTTTGCCCATGCATGCTCTCACGGAGCTTCTCATCACATACTGTACCTACTCTCTAGTCTCCATCTCTAACCTCCATCACCTCTCTCATGCATAACCCCCATCACATATCTACTCTAGTGCATAACCCCCATCACATATCTACTCTAGTGCATAACCCCCATCACATATCTACTCTCTAGTGCATAACCCCCATCACATACTGTATCTACTCTCTAGTGCATACTGTAACCCCCATCACATACCTACTCTCTAGTGCATAACCCCATCACATATCTACTCTCTAGTGCATACTGTAACCCCCATCACATACCTACTCTCTAGTGCATAACCCCATCACATATCTACTTTCTAGTGCATAACCCCATCACATATCTACTCTAGTGCATAACCTCCATCACATATCTACTCTCTAGTGCATAACCTCATCACATACTGTATCTACTCTAGTGCCATCACATATCTACTCTCTAGTGCATAACCCCCATCACATATCTACTCTAGTGCATAACCCCATCACATATCTACTGTACTCTAGTGCAAAACCCCCATCACATATCACCTCTCTAGTGCATAACCCCCATCACATACTGTACCTACCTACTCTCTAGTGCATAACCCCCATCCCATATCTACTCTCTAGTGCATAACCCCATCACATATCTACTCTCTAGTGCATAACCTCCATCGCATATCTACTCTCTAGTGCCATCACATATCTACTCTCTAGTGCATAATTAACCTCCATCACATATCTACTCTCTAGTGCATAACCCCCATCACATATCTACTCTCTAGTGCATAACCTCCATCGCATATCTACTCTCTAGTGCCATCACATATCTACTCTCTAGTGCATAATTAACCTCCATCACATATCTACTCTCTAGTGCATAACCCCCATCACATATCTACTCTCTAGTGCATAATTAACCTCCATCACATATCTACTCTCTAGTGCATAACCCCCATCACATATCTACTCTCTAGTGCATAACCCCCATCACATGTCTACTCTAGTGCATAACCCCCATCACATATCTACTCTCTAGTGCATAACCTCCATCACAATGCTACTCTAGTGCCATCACCTATCACCTCTCTAATGCATAACCTCCATCACATATCACCTCTCTAGTGCATAACCCCCATCACATATCACCTCTGTAGTGCATAACCTCCATCACATATCTACTCTAGTGCATAACCCCCATCACATATCACCTCTGTAGTGCATAACCTCCATCACCTCTCTAGTGCATAACCCCCATCACATATCTACTCTCTAGTGCATAACCCCCATCACATATCTACTCTCTAGTGCATAACCTCCATCGCATATCTACTCTCTAGTGCCATCACATATCTACTCTCTAGTGCATAACCCCCATCACATGTCTACTCTAGTGCATAACCCCCATCACATACCTACTCTCTAGTGCAAACGGGGTACATCTCTGTTCTGGGTATCTCTCCTCATTACAGTAGGTGCCAGTCTAGAAGGAGTTGTAGCTGCTTTTTTATTTTGATGATGAAGCTCACTTGCCCAGTGCACAGTACTAATCACGATGCATTTAATATTTAGTCGGCATGGGCAGAATGGGATGAGTTAATTCAACTGAATTTCCTCATATCCTGAAGGTCAGCGTGCAACACTGTTCCTCTGTAACCGCAGGCCTCTGTGTGAAGCTGTGCCTATTTGCAGAGACAGAAAGGGACAAAGAGCGAGAGAGAGAGAGAGGGGATGGTGTGTGTGTGTGGGGGGGGGGGGGGGCGTTTAAGGATGGTGTGTGTCTGTCGGCAGGGGCAGATAGCAGGTGACAGATCAGGGGGGACTGAGTAGGCGATCTGCTCTCCCGCTGCCATCCTCCATGATTGAGCTTCTGAGCAGACGCAGAGCGTCTCTGCTACGCTCCACACGCCTGGCCTCAAGGTGTGCTTCTGCCACAGAGAGAAAGAGAGAGAAAGGGAGGGAGAGAGAGAGAGAGAGAGGAGAGAGAGGCACAAACTGGCAAAAACGTGTGTGTGTGTGCGTGTGCGAGAGAGGTATATTTCTTTTAATGTTTATATTCAGAGGAAGAGATGTCTTAAACTTAAATTTGTGTGTGTGTGTGTGTGTGTGTGTGCTTGTGTGTTGATGTGTGGCTGGTTTCCAGCAGTGCTTGTGAAGGAATGATTACTGTGTCGAATCCAGTCCATCCATCATGAGAGTTTGAGCTCTCTGTGTGTGTGTGTGTGTGTGTGTGTGTGTGTGTGTGTGTGTGTGTGTGTGTGTGTGTGTGTGTCTTGCAATGAGCCTGTTAGCTAAATACGCTGAAGCAGTGGCTGCTGCAGTGTAGCAGTGGGTGGTCCAGCACAGAGCACACTTAAGGCAGCCTCTCCTCCCTTGGATTTCGTTACGCCATGGTGTGTGTATGTGTGTTTGTGTGCTTGTATTTGTTTGTGTGTGTGTGTGTGTGTGTGTGTGTGTGTGTGTGTGTGTGTGTGTGTGTGTGTGTGTGTGTGTATGTGTGTGTGTGTGCATGTGTGTGTGTGTGTGTGGGCCTGTATCTGTATGCTTGGGACGTTCAAAGCCACAACTATCCGCAGCTGGCTAAGTGGAAGTGGCCTGACGTCCGTCCGTCGTCCCCCAGCTGGGACGGCATCATTAAATGGGGAGCGCTTGAGCTGCTGACCCGTGCATTCAGTATTCAGCAGGACTGTGGCACATAAAGGCCATTGCATCGCACTAAGCCATTCATTCATCAATAAAAAATCTCTTCCAAAAGCATCAATATTTTAGTGATACCCTATTTTAACTGGCTGATAAGTGATGCCAACTAACTACCCCTACGTACTGTAATGTTTGCCCAATCCTTTGAGAGGGGAGCTGATATGTTATTTGGGTGGTTTAGAACAGATTACTTTAAGACTTCACTCGTATCATTAGACTTTGCATTCACTCATCATTATCTGGATACTCTCACATAACATTCTGTATGTAAAGTACAGTATGTATGAATCCCATTCCACTATGAATCCCATTCCACTATGATTTGCCATGCGTTGCTATTGGAGTGTACACCTTCACTGTGAGCGCTGTGAGGCCAGTGACAGCATCGGCAGGTAGTCCGTGAAGGTGAAGCCAAACGAGACGGTGAGAAAGGACAGCTGCTCCATCAACTATTTATCTGCTACAACAATTACAGGGTGCCAGTGTTGATTTTAGAGGTGTTCTGATGAACACATTCATTATTTAGATATTGGCTTGACTGTACTGCCCATCACGTTGCCAAAAGGTTGTTGAGATCTGAACTCTGTTTAAGATCTGGGCCAGTGATGCTCCGTGTTGATTGGCTGTAATAGTGTATGGCTTATGTTTGAGACTTTTTGTTTCCTGCTTACAGGACTATTGATTTACATGTAAATGCATTTAATGCATTTATCTTCCTGTAGTTCTTCTAGTATCTTCCAATTGGTGACGCATAATGCTAGCAGAGGCCATGGGTTCAATGCCTCTGCATCATGGTTCAAACGACGACGTTGCACGAAGTGATCACCTAATGAAGAAAATGCTAATTCTGTACATGCATTGAACTTGCATTGACTTCTGCACTAGCAGTTCACGTGTTGAATGAGTTGCTAATACGCCAGTTGTCATGGCTGGATGGTGACTCACGGCATGAGGGAGTGAGGGGAGGAGGGGCTGCAATGCTGATGACTTACCTGCCGAGTCCCCGACTTGATGCTTGTTTGTTTGTTTGTTTGTTGTTGTTTTTTCCGGGGGCTGGTGCAGCCTGGCGTGGTTCGGGGCCGGCTGGGGGCTGATGCTGATGAGGCTGCGCGCTCACTTCCTGCCTCCATTAACCCGCCGCGCCCGCCGACACCGCACCGATGCCACCATTAGCGCAGCACGGGTCGGCACGAGGGCAGGAGATATCTGCATGCACATGATGGCTCGCCGCGCCCCCACCACACGCACTAGCACACACACATGCACACACACACACATGCACACACACACACACACACACACACACACACACACACACAGACAAACACACACACACACACACACACGCACATCTCCGACCTGTGTGTCTGCTCAATTAGAGGAGGGCAATGCAAATACAAGCGCTGTTGCAAGAACACAAGCGCTGTTTGTGCAGGAACAGAAGATAGGGGCGGGGGAGTTTTCGGAGAAATATACATTGAACATGTTCAGGCTCAGACCCCAGTGTAAGCGGATATCACCCCCAGTAGCCGTTTCTATGGCAACTCCTCATTACAAGGCGGTTTGTGCCTGTTGATTATGTCTGGGATTAAAAAACAGTAGCAGCGGATGGAGAGACACACAGACAGACAGAGAGATAGAGAGAGAGAGAGCGAGAGAGAGAGAGAGGAGTCAGAAAATAAATGAAGGTGTCCAAATGAGCGTTGGAGTGAGCCATGCTAAGAGGGAGAGAGAGTGAAGAACTGTGAGGAAGACAGCGAAAGAGAGAGAGAGAGGGAAAGCGAGAGAGAGAGTTCTTCTCTATTTCTTTCTTTATTTACTTTTGTTAGCGTAGCGCTGTGTTAAGTGCGTTTGTGAGGGAGCGAGGCGAGGCCCTGCGGTGGAGCGGGAGTGGGAGCAGAGGAGCTCTTTTGTTGTCCTAATGCCTGCTCTTGGCTGGGCGCGTTGAGAGGGGAAATTTGGGGTAATCGTCACAAGGAATCTAATCATCGGGCCCCCAGCGCTCTCTCACTCGCTCGCTCGCTCGCCCGCTCCTCTGGGATTTGGCTTCTAATTGGTCCTTTTTCCATTGTTAGGGGAGCGCTTTCTTTCTTTCACTCCCCTCCTTCCTGTCTCTCTGTATCTCTCTTTCTCTCTCTCTCTCTCTCTCTCTCTGTATCTCTTTCTCCAGCTTGCTCTCTTTCTCTCTCTCTCTCTCTCTCTCCCATTCTCGGTGGCGCTCCGCCAGGCCTTGGGCCCCCGTGAGCCACACTAACCTGACCTGTCCCCAGCTCTGTCCTGGAACAGACCAGCTCTGCCCTTTACTGCCCTGATGGAGGGATGGAGGGGTAGGAGATGAGGAGAGCAGGGAGGAAGAGGAGGAAGAGGCGGAGAGGAGAGTCATTTGAGGGTCCTCTCGTGCTCTTAGTGGGCCTGTGCGAAATGCCTCCCTGTCAAGAGCTCAGCCTGCAGGAGGGGCGCTGTGTGTGTGTGTGTGTGTGTGTGTCTGGTGTGAGAGCCTGCCGTGGAACTGGGACAGCACCCAGTGGCTTACGCTGTTTCAAAAGGACAGGAGTGTGTGTGTGTGTGTGTGTGTGTGTGTGTGTGTGTGTGTGTGTGTGTGTGTGTGTGTTGTGTGTGTGTGTGTGTGTGTGTGTGTGTGTGTGTGTGTGTGTGTGTGTGTGTGTGTGTGTGTGTGTGTGTGTGTGTGTGTGTGTGTCTGTGTGTGTCTGTGTGTGTGTGTGTGTGTGTGTGAGAGAGAGAGACAGAGAGAGAGAGAAATGAAGAGAGAGAGGTTTAGGAGTGTGCTTGTGAGAGAGACAGACAGACAGAGAGAGAGAGGGGTACAGCTTAGGAGATTGCAGTGAACGAGACTCTGAGGCATCGTCCCGCAGCCCAAAAGTGACGTGCCAAAGGCTTGTCTCTGGTGACGAGGAGAGGACGCGTCGGGGAATATTTCCATCTGTCACCACAGCGGGTGGGTGTGAATGGGCGTGGACCTGTTTTGTGTTTCGCACAACAAAAGGCTGGGAAATGACCACCTCTGAAAATAGGCTCAGATCTCAGAGCTAACTGAGCTGTTGTTTTTGTCAGCAACGTTAATATTTGTTGCTTTTCAGAAGTGCTAATCGGCATTTGTTATGCCCTTTTGAGTGGCAGGTTTTTTTGCAGTGTCCTAACTCGCATGTTCACATGGTTCTATTTCCGGCCAACAAATGATCTCATCCGTCTCGA
This sequence comes from Sardina pilchardus, assembly GCF_963854185.1. Lineage (NCBI taxonomy): Eukaryota > Metazoa > Chordata > Actinopteri > Clupeiformes > Clupeidae > Sardina > Sardina pilchardus. The sequence continues at coordinate 22,608,094 of NC_085000.1, read as the reverse complement.
GAGACCAGCTTGTCCAAACACTTCTCACGAGAACCCCAGCTGACCCTGTGACCAGAAACCACGACGTTGCTCGATCTTTTGATCGGTGGCGCTACAACTTGATCTTGAGAACATTTTCCAGGCAAGAGTTACAGTGAGGACTTCACTCGCGTGCTCTGTGAGTGACTTAGCCTCCTACGGAGACTGTAGCTCTCTCCCGAAGCATTCGTTTGATTAGCGCTGCCACGGGAACTTGACATTCACTCCGGTGTTAGTCCCGCTTCAGCCAGAAGATCTTGATTTTACACCAACGTGGAAATGTGCTAAACTCTCACACTGCTTAATGTGTAAGATCATCATGGGAGCATGCTGCCTGGTGTCGTAAGATGTGATCTCGTGGACCAGCTGCTGTAGTAACCGTTTTGCAAAAAGGTTCATTGATATTTGCCCATAGATATACAGGGCCTAAGCAGATATGAATGGGATCATTAAAATAAGCTACCTTCCTTCGCATTATGTCCCAGTTTCATGCATTAATTTTATTATTCATATTCCAGTGATCCTAAAACAGATTTCAGATTACTCCAAACACAGGAACTTAATTAGAAATCTGCATTACAATGTAACACAATGGCGTGAGCCTCAAGATATTACTGTGTTATCGTTATTAAAAAACAGGTTATTAATGCTTTCTTTAAAGGTGCTCTGGTTACATTCACATTGTCAAGTCACATTGACCCTTCCACTGTGCCTGTAACCTTGAGAAATTATGATTTTTCTCTATGACTCTCTTCCGACAGTCTGTTCATATCATCTGTCTATGGCCATCATAAACTCAGAGTCGGTGGCTGTGGACAGCCCTGTGTATCTCAGTCTGTGATGTCTGGCAGGGTAATTGAATTTGTTTCATGAGGGCCATTAAATAGGCCATCGCTACAGGCTGCCATGACGGCGAAACGCACACCGCCACTGACCATGTCCAATCAAGAGATGGGGGGAACTTTATTTGATTTCACAACCGTTTCAATTCGTTCCCATTTGGTTTGATTTTTTATTACATTTTATTGCCAGTTTTATTATCACTGCAAATGTCCTTTGAAATAGGAGCGTTCTCTTGAGAGTTCCCCTAAATAAGCATATTTATTGTCCCATTCACTCCATTTGCAACATTTAGTTTTCATGCTAAATCAATTTCTTCTATGTTTTCTAGAACACTCCGCTGGAGGTCTTCCAATGTGTGTGCATTGCGAAGCAGAGTCTGTAACTTTATAACTCTCATCTGGGTCTGTTAGTGAACAACTATCCAATATCATAATTATTCATAGCTCCACACTAAGGTTATTATAGTTTCCCCATTTTCAAATGTGTCTCCTGTAAAGTTTCATTAGATTGATTTTCATATTCATGTTATTTCAGTTCTTGGAAATGTTTTTATCTTCGTTTTATGATATTTTAGATTTTTTGATTTTTATGATAATTACCCCGCGCACATGTCTATATTCTTGGCACATCTTGCTGTAATGTCTTCAGCGATAGCAGCAGTGCCCTCTTCAGTCGCGTTCCCCTCTCTGACCAGTCCCATTACGCTATCACAGTGTGTCCCCAAACAGCCTCTTGATTCATCTTCACTTTCTATTCTCGCTGCTTTTCATCTGGGCTGTGTAGCGTGCTGCGTTCGCTGTCCTTAAATAGGCCTGTTTTTTGAGAGCATAATGAAATCTGCTCGCCGGAGATAAGTAGATTGCCTGGCCTCAGAGATTTCAATGGCTTCCAAAAAAAGCGCTCCCTCAACCCCCAAACCCCAACCCCCCCGCCCCTTCTACCCCTACCCTGTTTGTACCCCTGGTGTTTTGGCTGGGGAACGACAGCAATCTAGTCATGGACAACGGGATAGGACGGGATTAGGGAGGGATACACCTGTGTGTGTGTGTGTGTGTGTGTCTGTGTGTCTATAGTCTATATGTGGAGGCTGGCTCGTGTGATTAATCCGGAGGCTTCCATCAATATCAGGAAATTGGATTCGGTTGAAAGTAGCAATCATCTGTCATTTCTACCTGGGCGTGAAAGCTGGATTGACTCTGCACAGTCTTTAGGATTCAGCAGGAGTCCAGCCGGCGTCGCTCTAAAGGGAGGCTGGGGCCTCGTGTACGACAGCAGCAATAATATCAGCGCTCTCCCGATGGCCCGCCAGGCGCTAACGTAATGTTCTGGAACGGCCTGGAGGAGAAGCCGGCGACACGCTCGCCCTCCCACATGACGTGCATGTCAACGAGGAGAGAGAGAGAGAGAGAGAGAGAGAGAGAGAGAGAGAGAGAGAGAGAGAGAGAGAGAGAGAGAGAGAGAGAGAGAGAGAGAGAGAGAGAGAGAGAGAGAGCAGGTGTGCTGTGATACAGGGACTTCAGGATGCTGCCTCTGGAAAAAAAAAAAACCCCTCCGTTTGAGAAATAAGGAACCACATCACTCTACCAGGTGTGATATGCAAATGCCTTGTTTCCACCCAACGTTAGTGATCTACACAAATTGAATTTCGAGCTTGCTGACCGACTTCGATGAATTTAATCGGGAGTGACCCGAGTGGCGACTGGACTGATCCCATTCTGTGGCTAGCGGTGACTAACTCTGCCCTGTGGCAGGGCGTGGCTCCTTGCAGTCAGCGCTGGCGCGAGATCAGCCTTTTCTCGTGGCTTCGGGTCCCGTGGCGATGGGGGGAGGCGGTCGCCGTGCCAACGAACACGCCACAGGGAGGGGCCCGGGTGTGAACGGGACAGATCGTTTGAGGCGGTGCGTGGGCGACTTCCACTCCCCTCCCCCCGGAGTTCTCACCTCAGCGTGCGAGACCTCTAATTCACCTTAAACCAGCACGGCACCATCCACAGAGCCTCCTCAGGCATTTCTATTCTATTTTTTTTATTATTATTTGTTTGATTTTTTTTTTTTCTTTTTCCTTTTCCTTGATCTTATTCGTGTCACCTCCGGTACCTTCAGGGGTGTCATCACCTGTGAGGTGTGTGGGGGGGGAGTCGAGAGCCTTGGTGTCGGAGGCGCCCACGTGTAAATTGATGGGATCTCACTTTGAGATGAGATCCTGCCCAGGGTTTACCCCCGACTGAGCCGGGCAGGACAGGGGCTCAGCGGCCACCGTGGGCAAGCCTGAACGCGCGGCCGTGTCCACTGCCGACGGACTCTGGCTGAGGATCATGGTCTTGAGGTGTCGCCCACGGCGCGGAGCTGATAAGCCATATGCTTCCTCTTTGTGGTCACCTCACCTGATATAATCCCTCAGTAATGTTTTTGTTGCTGTTTCCTCTGGTGGAAAAGCAGATTGTTTTTTTGCCTCTGTAGTTGCGGATGCCTGGGGATTCTACACTCCACTCTGCAAAACAAAATCCTTGCTGTAGAGTTGACACAGTCCACAGGAGTCAAGGAAGGGCAGACGTTTTTGCACTGTGATGGAAAAAGAATGACACCTACTGTCTAATTACCTCCCCCCCCGAATCTCACATCACGCCGTGGTCTCATCCCTTTAACCCTTGCGTATATTCCCACTCTCTCGCTCTCCTGCACCCCCCCACCCCA
>NC_085000.1:22564539-22597039 GCF_963854185.1 Sardina pilchardus | reverse complement strand
CTTTTTTCTTTCTGTCTCTCGCAGTGTTTTTCTTTCTGTTGAGCTCTTTCTCATGCCATTTTCCCTCTCTGTATTTCTCTACTACTTCCTTGAACATTTTCTCCTCTCTTGAATGCACTATATCTATCTGATGCTCTCTCTTTCTTTCTTTCTTTCTTTCTTTGTCTCTCGCTTTCTCTCTCTCTCTCTCATCATTATCAGTTCCATCTTCACTCCACTGGTCATGACATTTCCTGAGTTGGTGGACTTGATAAGTGCCCCCCCCCCATCCCTACCCTCTCATCCGCAGTGTGGCTCTTTCATTCGATATGACCTCCCAGGCTCCATCCAGCTCAGATGCATGGCTGTCAATCACAGATACATTGAATTCAGAATATCCGTGATATTTGATACTTGGGCGCCAACAATGGGAGTATTCAGAAATCCAAGCTGCGTCATATTGTCAGTCATATGTGGAGAAGGCGGATAGTGCCTCCATTGTGTGCTGTCGTTGTGAAAGGGCCATGGTAACTCAGAGAGAGAGAAAATGTTGAAATTGAATTGTCTCTCTATCATTACATTGCATGTAAATGCAATGTACTGTTATCACTGTTCTTCTTATTATTATTCTTCCGACCAAAATCAACGATCAAAGGCTCTAAAACCACTGAACCGTTTGACGTCATTCAAGCACTCCTACAAAGGTCTCGAAACGGAGATTTGTTCTATTATTTGTCACATTTGTGAACTTTATACTTTTTGAGATATTTACGATAAAAGAGTTTAAAATTCCCATAGAGTTTACATTGAGACCCTTTGGCGGCAAAGATTAATTGTTACGTCAGTGCTCAGCTGTCAGTAATCAAGGATCTCTGAGTCTGATCCAAAGCCATGCCATCACCGCTGCGCTAAACCAGGCTAACGTGAATGTTACGTTACGTCTACAGCTGTGAAAACATTCTACCATGCCACTGGAATCCAGGACGTTGTTGTCTTGTCTCCTGTTAGGCTACTCCTTACTTGATTTGTTTAAATCGTTACAGTAGCCTAACCGGTTTGCTCTCGGTAACGTTATCAACAGCTAAAGACAATCTAACCTAAAGACAATCTAACCTAACGTCAATGTAAACACTGTATTTAGCTAACGCCAAGCAAACTTGCTCCAGGCTAACGTTTAACGTCGGGGTAGGCTGCAAGGCGAACAGGGTTTAGCAAGCTAGTCGACTTGCCAGCCAGGCAATCATTTAAAGCTTTCGGTATCATTCACAAATTAAAAACCTAAGCTTATCGTACATTCCTATTAGGACAATCACGCACCTGAACACACTTCGAAGAACATACTAGCTCATACTGTAAAATGTGTAGCCTACATAAAATATCCTACGGTAAGCTAACGTTACATTTGCTAGATATCCTACCTGTTGCTGCATCATCGTTGATTGGCGTTGTTTGAGTATTCCATGCCTACTTTTAACCTGCATTAGTGTAGATATGAAGGCTAAGCTATCCTACCAGTCGTTTCACTACTAAAGTGTCAGCTCTTGCAACTCGTTTGAAGTTGGCAACTTCATTTCAGTCTTTTCAAATTCTAATAAATGAAGAGTTATTTTCCAAAATAGCCTATATCCACAATTTTGATGCATTTTCATAAATCACTTTTTAAATGTGACTTTCCAAGTAATTTCAGTGGAATTGTAATTGGGTTATTGTTATTTATCTATTCGTCTGTGTAGCCTAGTTGTCTTTTTAACTATAGGCCTAGGCCTAATGATGTCAGTAACCTTTTTGCATTTACATGCAATGGTAATTCCTTCCATGGAATTACATTTTCTAGTTTGACATTGTGGTCACTGCATAACTCAGTCCTGAACAGACACAACACCGTCTACAGAGGTGGTACTCTCTACATTGTTTCGTCATCTGGAACTTTTTCGCAAGCCGGAACAACTTGTCCATGACAGAGCCGTAAAACTGAGATCAGGCCTCCCTGGGTGCCTGCCCTGGCTATTTTTTTTTAACTGTGACTGTGAAGTTACATCTGTCTCCAGATCAGCTCTCGCCGTACGCTGTTCCCTCTGGGCCGCAGTGGGCCACAATTGTTCGTCAGCGAGCAGTGTTTTCCTAAAGCTGCCGCCTCTAAAAAATGCCACGTCAGCCGATGGGCAGACAGAGCATTAATCAATGTGAATCACTGACAGCTGATATTATTGCCACTTTAGCCTGGAGTGCAGCTGGAGGGGGAGTTCACACTGCGAGGGTTATTTTAGGATATTAGTGGAATCGGAGTCTATTAGTGTGTCCTCCCGTGAAAGTCACATTCTGTGAAGACACACAAAGAGAGAGAGAGATGTGGGCCAAAGTCTAGAATATGGAGATGGACACTCAAAAGGTGTCCTACTACAGTATGATGGGCTAGTTGGAGATTTTGTGCCCTTCACATCTCGTGCAGACTTCCATGGGTTGGACGTTTGCAAGTGTCAGCATAACGGAAGCCAAATAGTTTTGTGCCTTTGTTCCTTGTTCCTGAGTACATGAGCATTGAGTAGATTTCATAGCCTAATCAAAGATCCTTCATTACTGACAAGATAGAGCAACATAATGCATCTCTATGGAAGCAAAATTCGAACAGTTCCTGTCTGCTTAAAGAGGCGTGTCGCAAAGACGTCACAGTGGGATATCGATCTCTGTCAGTTCAGTTCAAATGTAATGTCGCTTTCTAGGTCTGCTTAAAGGGGGATTTCGCCCCCGTCCCCTTTGCGAAAACAGAACGCGGAAATCGTCGAATGCTTGCGCCTAGTCTCGCTCCGCTTCAACCCTCTCTGGTTTCAGAGCCTAATCCTTCCTCTGGCCTCTCTTGTGTGTTAGGAGTGACCATGAAGCTGATGGACGAGGTGGCGGGAATCGTGGCCCACCGCCACTGCAAGACCAACATCGTCACGGCCTCAGTGGACGCCATCAACTTCCACCGCAAGATCAACAAAGGTAAGATGTCCACCCAAAGCCCTCTCACCAGCAGAGACATTAGTGAGGCTGAATGGTACTGTAGCTCACTAATGAACAGCGTGAACCAAACTTCCACCGTAAGATCAACAAAGGTAAGACGTCCACCCAAAGCCCTCTCACCAGCAGAGACATTAGTAAGGCTGAATGGTACTGTAGCTCACTAATGAACAGCGTGAACCATCCTCAGGCTACAGTCACCTTGACATATCAGGCCTCTAATTTCACATTTGATGGAAAATATTCTGCTGGTGTCCCTCGTGAAAAAAAAAGAAAGATCTCCTAATTCCAAATGCAGGGCATTTGAAGAAATGTCCTTACATCCGTTCTGCTGAGACATTTTCCTCTAATGAATTCCAACTTCCTGAAAAAAGGCTTTAATTCCAGTCACAGCCGAGCGTCTACAGTAGAAAAATCGAGAGTATTTTTGCACAGTTTCTCGCCGAGCTTATCGGCAGGCGCTGACCTTGGGAGAGGACAAATGGACGGCTGAAATGAAGTGGCGGGCCTTAAATGCAGTAAAACATCTCTGCACAAGTCCCCCGGGCGCCACCGGCAACAGTAAAAACACATCCATCACAGGACATGCGATCACCAGCAGGATCCGGCAAGAGAAAGAGAAAGAGAGAGAGAGTGAGAGAGAGAAAGAGAGAGAGAGAGAGAAAGAGAGCGAGATATGTGGCCCTTCAAGCTCCCTAGTTGCAGAAAGAATCACTCCGCTGGCAACAATGGCAGTCCACACTCAAGATGTTAAATAACATCGCTAAGATAGAGGAGGTTAATGGTCAGGATAGGTCCAAATAGATCTGCTGTTGATGCTCTCCCTTGGATGGACCCAGTTCAGAGTCATTTGAGTTTGATTTGAATTCAGGTCTGATTGTGGACCCAGTTCATGTTGTCTTATGTCATAGTGCCATAGAGAGGTATACAGTATGGTACGGTACGGTACGGTACGGTATACACACCATACATACGATACTTCTAATTGGTAGAAGTGGTCCAGGAAGGAATATTAGACCATGCACAGTTGCCATAGTTTCAGCACATCAGATCCTGCTATGTAGTATGCAGTTCAACGGATGGATGTGAGATACAATGTGAGCATTTACTCAAGTGATTCTGAGTGCTTTCGTCTGAATGTTAGACTGATGCGGCCATTTCTAACTCACATCTTCACTCATGACACATGTATGTTAAGAGTTCCCAACCGGAGCTGAAAGTGTATCATCCATTTTTCACAAGTCACGAGGGAATCATTTGACTTTCAAATTTGGTCAATACACTCTGAAATGCATGTATTTAGCCCAGACTGCTTATTTCTTCTTTAATGGTTGAGGAAGAAACCCTTTAACCGTTGCATAGAGAGGACGTGAGACGACTACAAAGCACAATTGGTGGGAGATGTATCTTAGTCTGTTCCCCATGGAGCTGGCACTCTGTTATTCAGCCAGACTTCAAACTTATTTTCTTTATAAGACACTGGAGGGTGTGTGTGTGTGTGTGTGTGTGTGTGTGTGTGTGTGTGTGTGTGCCTAGTAAAGGATTGAGTGGTTATTAATTATTTAGACCATGAAATATTTAATCTATTACTTCCTCTGGTTCGTTTATCATAGACATCTCCTGCTCTCAGGTCTATCTCACTAACTATCTCCCAAGATAAATACCAACACAGCACAATGAATTGGCTCTTAAGGAAAGCGTTTGTGTAGATAGTGGGCTAAGCATGTTGAAGTCTTTGAACAGTTGTTCCTAGTAGACCTTAATTAGGGTACTTTCAGACTAGATGTATTTTCCGCAGTCGTCGACGTCCGTTTTATAATATAATATGTATGGAGCATGTTTTACATATAATCCTATGGAGTAGAATGTGTTTCACATGTAATCCTATGGAGTAGAACAATGGAGTAGACCATGTTTTCAAAAAAGTCATTGGCTTCTTTTAAAACACGATCGCAGGCGTCTTTTTTTGCATCTCAGAGTTGTTTTTAAAGTTGAGAAATATTCAACTTCACCCCGTTTTTTGACAGCTGACCAATCACAAGCAGATAATCGATACATGTGGTTAAGACGCCTCCAGCTGCTTTTTTGGAAGAAAAACGATGGCAGATTTTTTAAAAACGGAAAAAAGAGGTCTGCACAACTTCTTGCCAGAAAAAGAAACTCTGACAAGTCTGCACGTACTCTTGCAGTGCATGCTTTCTTCATAAGTCCTTGCCTATTTAATTGACCAAATTGCAATGAGTAGCTGCACTACCAATGTCCTAGTGACACTAACTAGTGACACGGTACCTTTTATACCTTATTGCACTGTATCTTTAATCAATTTATTGTACTATCGTATTATTGTATTATTGTATTATTGTATTCTCTAGTTATCTTAAGTAATTTAATTGAAATCACCGCAACCTTGAAATATAGGATTGCCATAGTTGAAAAGTTTTTTAAAAAAAAATCTAGTGATGTTACTTTAAACTCAGTTGAGAAATTCCCCAGTGCTCTTGTTGGAGACCTAAATCTAAGGGCCTGGCTATGCAGACTGGCATGTTATGGCATCATGTAAATGGGTTTCCTTCTCCTCCATTTGATGGTGTCCATATGGTGCCGCCTCCAGGCAGAGGCGTTACAGTACTGTACGTCTCCCTGAGTGCCTGATGGACGAGGTCAGTGTAGAGGAGTGAGGCTGCCCGGACGCCTTCCTCCTCGGGATCTCAGGAGATTCATGGGGACTTCTTTGGATTGTTCATTTCAGCCCTTTTCATAAGGCTTTTTTTATGTGTGTGTGTGTGTGTGTGTGTGTGTGACTGTGTGTGTGTGTGTGTGTGTGTGTGTGTGTGTGTGTGTGTGTGTGTGTGTGTGTGTGTGTGTGTGTGTGTGTGTGGTTTGTTGGATTTAGACTTACAGTATCTGTATTTGTCTTTGAAGGGAATGTGGAATACTTCTGACAATTGTATCTGTTGGGAGTTGGGACATATGCACAGATTGCATATGGGGTTTATATGAATTGCCAAAATAGGTTGTGTTACGTGCATCACATAGTGATTATGACCTGATTAAATATAGATAACAACATGCACTTGGACTTGTTACCCAAGTCCTTGGTAGGGCCATACGTTTCTGGCTTAGCAAAACGTACTATGCATATTCCTGAATGTGGAATGTGGAATGCATGTAAGACTACTAGCAGAAGAGGCTGTAGCACAGACGTGTGTCGTGTCTATGTTGTGACGTGTTTATCGAGTATATGGGGCTGGGTTGTGTGAGTACTGTATGTGGGGCTGGGTTGTGTGATTATGTGGGGCTGGGTTGTGTGAGTATGTGGGGCTGGGTTGTGTGTGTATGTGGGACTGGGTTGTGTGAGTGTGTTGGGCTGGGTTGTGTGTGTATGTGGGGCTGGGTTGTGTGTGTGTGTGGGGCTGGGTTGTGTGTGTATGGGGCTGGGTTGTGTGTATGTGGGGCTGGGTTGTGTGTTGTGTGCTTGGAGCCGGGGCCGGTGTCAGGAACAGTGGCCTGTGATCAGCAGGGCCATCTGTCACAAGCTCCACTGAGGCATACAGAGTCCAGACGCCTGGTCACATACAGTACAACACACACACACACACACACACACACACACACACACACACACACACACACACACACACACACACACACACGCACGCACACACAGGAGACATACATTTGTAAACACACACATACACACACATACACAAGCTTTCACTGACTGACCCTGTCAACACAAGCACTGTTGTGTGCGCTGTGCACTGGCAACACATAAAAATGTGTGGTCAAGCAAGCGGCCAACTACAGCAGCCGTCTGTCAGCGCTCCTGTCCTGCTGCCCCTCAGACATGGCACACATTCTTCAAGAACTTCTGAAACGGGCAAACGTACTGTAAATCAAGCGCTATCCACCTCTTTCCTTAACCCGGAAATATGTATCGTTGCGATGGTTACGATACTGTTTTCAACTTCCGTTCATTCTGTTAACATGTGCGTTCTCCGTAACTAACTAGATTATGCCTCAACTTAGATTTCTTTCGAAAATATTGACAATTCTGCCCTCAGCATGTATATACTACATCATATATAACCGATATAAAATAGAAAAGTTTACTTTTATATGCGTTATGATATGTTAAGCACCGTAAACCGTCACGTTAAAACAGATACAATGCAGCAGTGATGTATAAAGTACTAGAGATCCAGACTTGAGTAGAAGTACAAGTGCTATATCAAAAAAGTGACTTGAGTAGAAGTAGAAGTGCTCTTTAAAAACCGTACTTAAGTGGAAGTACTAAAGTATTAAACATGTTTTGTACTTAAGTATTGCAAGTAGTTTATTTTTTAAAATACTACTCAAGTACTGAAAGTAAAAGTAGAAGTATTATGTAATTAGCTGATTTGCGAACAAGATGGGTGCAAAAGGTATCAGCACAATCGTTCAGTGCAGGCCCCTTGGCAGACACACAGGGACACAGGGACCCACAGGGACCCAATGTCATTTGTAGGGGTGTTATGACCGATACAACTCACTTTTAATACAATAATAGGTATACAGAATCATTGATCGTCTGTAGCCATCTATCTATCTATCTATCTATCTATCTATCTAATGCATCAGTCAGTAGCCATAGCATGAAAAATACATGATAAGACTATAGTGTCACAATTGTTTTAACATAAGTTAAGAATTTTGATACTGATTTGATATGGGAGCCCCACCACACCAGCGGAGACCAGACATTACAAGGCATACTTCCAACACAGTGAAAAGGTGGCTTCATATCATATGTGAACATATTTTGAAATTCATATGAAGTTTACATTAGGCCTATTTATGATCTGCACAATTAGTTAAAATACATACAGTAGTATGTTGAGTATTTGATATAGGTTTTTTATTTTGACTCACATTTTACACGATTGTCATATTGACTTACATTTATCTTTAACGTCAACTGTCTAATTGAGTGCCTGTCACTTTAAAAGAACGTGAGAGTAATTAGGCCTCAGTCATGGTAGGTTATCCGGCTAGTCTAAAATAGGCATAATGCATAGAAATATGTGGAAGCAATGCTTATGTTTTCTATGTAATTTATGTAGTTTAAATAAATGTTCTAAAACCAAACAAGTGGAAGAACACAATATTCAAGTAGTAGGCTTATTGTGGGGTGCTACACAGACTGAAGTCGGAGACCAAGAAGAAATGTTGCAATTCAAAAACGGGATTAGGCTACTCGAGAATGACTTATTGTACAAATGAATGCTTCTCATGTAGCCTAACTTCACCTTGATTTTCTCGCGAACCCTTAATTACAGCAACTATTTAATACCATTGGAAAGCTAAGATCGTGCTGTCAACAAGTGACACGCACGTGATCAGTGTGACTAGGACTTCGTGAGCAATCCGGAACGGATTTGTTCGTGAATCGTGACAGACACACCAGTAACGAGTAACGATGGAGCACATAAAAAATGTATCGGAGTAAAAGTACTATACTCATCGAAAATATGTAGTGAAGTAAAAGTAGAAGTAGCAGAAAAAAATACTACTCCAGTAAAGTACAGATACTGCATTTCAGTACTTAAGTAGAGTACTTAAGTAGTTCTACTTCGTTACTATACATCTCTGCAATGCAGCTTCGCCGGAAATAGAAAACCGTCTCGGTGTCATGGCGACCCCCATTGTTGGGCTGCGGAATATCGTGGATACTATACACCGTAATCAAACACTGTAAACGCTAAAATTACCAATAGAATCTGGTCTGGGGAGGTTCAGCAGTCAGATTTCAGCATTGTTGAAAGGCAGTGTGGGGGCCATGTTGTTTTCTGTGAACACCAGAAGCCAGAACGTGGACACACAGAAGGCCAGTTTGGCTTCACAGGCATGCAGCTTCAGGAAGCCAAAGGAATGCAAACTCAATGAGAAAGTCAGTGTGTGAGATTTGAAGATGAGTATTGTGAATTACCGAAAAATTTTAAATTGTTTGAATTACCAAAAAATGAGTACTGTGAATTACTGAAAAAAATTAGTATTGTTACCTCCACCAAGGAGGTTATGTTTTCGTCGGGGTTTGTCTGTTTGTTTGTCTGTTTGTTGGCAAGTAATGTTGTGAGTAATGGATGGATTTCGACAAAATGTTTAGGGAAGGTCTGAAATCACCGTATCACCGCCTGGATTCAGGAGGCGGTTATGTTTTTCGCTGGACGGTGTAATGGCATGGTATGGCCATGTGGTGGCGATCTGAATAGTTTAGGGTCAAATGTATGACAACCAAGGAAGAACAATACAGGCGAAGGTCTGCACTCTCTGAGTGCTTTTCTAGTGTGAATTACCGTCAAACATTAATTCCGACAACATTGTTTGGAAATTATTATTGCCATATACCGGTAGTAAGCACAGATTAAGCCTAATTTCCTGTTTGGAAATATCTGTTGTCAGAACCTGACTGTGCGTGAGTTGTAGCTGACGGCATGTTGGTGTGAATGGTCCAGGCGCAGGGTTCCCATCGCTGAGCTCCTGACGCAGAGACACGGCACGTCCAGCGTCCTGGGCTCCATGGGGCTCAGAGGGGCCTTCCACACTGACCATTAGGGGAATACAACCGTGCTGGCTTACTCCATTTATGGCCTCTTCTTCTCTTATGCTGTCTCTTGCTCTTTTCCCCTGTGTGTGTGTGTGTGTGTGTGTGTGTGTGTGTGTGTGTGTGTGTGTGTGTGTGTGTGTGTTTAATGATGAGACAGAGATATAGAGTGAGTGAGTGTTCACTGCTAATGTTATTTCTAGGGATGCACCAATGGTGAATTTCTGGGCCAATAACGAAGCATAACAAAAACAACTTGGCCGATATCGATATGCTTTTCTTTGTTTGTTTACTCAGTTGTTGTTAATCATAACCTTTAAAAGAGTGGAAACAAGAATATTCATAAAAGAAAATAACTGAACTATTTTAAGTCTTTCAGGCTTTCGTAGCCCATGATTTACCTAGTGCAGAATTGATTCAACATAACAGATGAATCGTCAGCTACTGGCAATCGTTAAATGTCATATAAATTTACCAATAGCTGAAATCAGTCAATAAGGTATGTGTGTGTGTGTGTGTGTGTGTGTGTGTGTGTGTGTGTGTGTGTGTGTGTGTGTGTGTGTGTACTGTGTATTCAGTAGAGAAGCAGCATGTGGCACTTGGCTCCCTGTGTGTGTATACTGTATGTGCATGCATGTTCCTTTTAAAATATCTCTCGGCGTCTTTGTGTGTGTGTACTCTGTACTCGCGCACAAAGAGAAAGAGAAAGCGAGAGCTCCCTCGGTAGAGGTGGATCGAGCGGTACAGTACATTAATTAGGCATGAGACGAGGCTATTTTCTGCACTTCACAGGAGCCCAGTAATCCAGCCTCTGCCGCCGCTGCGGCTGCCTTGTGCTGGTTGTAGCGGTAGCGGTAGCGTTAGCGGCCCACTGCAGCAGGGCTTAGCATCCAGCCGTCTGGAGAATACTCCTGCTGCTATTTTTACCTCACGCGCGGCTATTTTTAGCCAATTATCTGAATAGTTGAACACAGAACACATGCCCCTGGCTCATCTCCACCACCGACTCGAGCATCCACCGTGAAATCGCATCCAAAAAAAGAAGTGCACGGTGGGGGGTGGGGGGGGATGAAAATGGAATTGGACTGACGATCAGAGCACACACACACACACACACACACACGCACACACACACACACACACACGCACATATATATTTGCACATGCACATGATTCTCAGCTAACTGAAGCGAGTCCTGGCACGAGTGCGTTGTCTAGAGGCAGGACTGCCCGGGACTACTCTTGAAGAGCTGACCGCGCTGCCCGCAGCCTCTTTGGCCCTGAGACTGGCACAGGTCTGCTGGGAGCTGGCTGGAGAGAGACACAGAAGAGATAATAAAGTAAAGAGGGGGGGGGGGGGGGCACAGCAGAGAATCAACCAGCACCACCAGTCTCTGTTGCCATGGAAATAAGAAATAAGACAAGACTTGTACTGTACTTCAAAGAAGGCTGGAAATAGATCTCCCCCCCCCCCCCTCCAGCTCCCAGGCTCCCACCCCTCTCCACCTCCCCCGTACATCAAATCCTCCGTGGTCCTTCTCAGTCCCTCACTCCCTGCCAGAGCACCTGAGGGATGGATACTGGGCCTCGCCTGCCCTGTGGAGGAGACACAGACGGGGCTGCATGGGGCTCATGGGAAGGCAGGCGTTTGTTTTGGTTTTGTGTGGGTGTGAATGTGTGTGTGTGTGTGTGTGTGTGTGTGTGTGTGTGTGTGTGTGTGTGTGTGTGTGTGTGTGTGTGTGTGTGTGTGTGTGTGTGTGTGTGTGTGTGTGTGTGTCTGTCTGTGTGTGTATGTGTGTGTGTGTGTGTGTGTGTGTGTGTGTGTGTGTGTGTGTGTGTGTGTGTGTGAAAACCTCATGCCTTTGGCTTAGGCTATGGACCAACTGGTGTGTGTGTGTGTGTGTGTGTGTGTGTGTGTGTGTCTGTGTGTGTGTGTGTGTGTGCGTGCGTGCGTGCGTGCGTGCGTGCGTGCGTGCGTGCGTGCGTGCGTGCGTGCGTGCGTGCGTGCGTGCGGGTGTGTGGGTGGGTGGGTGGGTGGGTGTGAATGTGTGTGTGTGTGTGTGGGTGTGTGGGTGGGTGGGTGTGTGTGTCCATTACATGAGGGCTGTTAGACTTCCTCCTGCTCCCTCTGCCTGTCCCATTTTCCTCTCTGGTCCAAAAGTGCGCAGGCTCATTCACATTCTGTGTTGATCTCCACCAGAGTTGTGTGTGTGAAACTCAGATGGCTCGGTGTAATGGAAAAGTAAAAGAGCTACAATTGCGGTTAAAAAAAAAAATCCTGCAGGATAAGATCAAAGTCCTCTGCTGAGAAACATGGAGGTAATTGCTCCTGGAGGTTTGGTGCAAGAGGCATTCATGTGTGTGTGTGTGTGTGTGTGTGTTTGTGTTTGTGTACTCAACTTTAGACATGGTAAACATTGAGAAATATCTCTCCAAACAGACACTTCAATGTTTCATAAACCAGTATATGCTTCCTATTCATATTATGTTGATGTTTGCACACTGAAAGCATGCTGTTTTGGAAGACTGAAAGACCTGCTTGGCCACATCAAAAAGGCTTCTGCTTTTAAAAACCCAAACTGTTGCATATGAATGCATGACAGTTTTCACACATCTCCCGATGGCCTGTCTGAATGTGTGCATTGGATCATGATCCAGTGCCAACAGTAGGCTAATTAACTGTGACAGCCGCAGCCTCATGGTATATAACAGGTCAAATCTCATTTGTGTGTGTGTGTGTGTGTGTGTGTGTGTGTGTGTGTGTGTGTGTGTGTGTGTGTGTGTGTGTGTGTGTGTGTGTGTGTGTGTGTGTGTGTGTGTGTGTGTGTGTGTGTGTGTGTGTGTGTGTGTGTGTGTGTGTACTGCATGTCTGTGTGTGTGTGTTTGCAAGAGATAGTGAGGGTCCAAGAGAAAGTGGACATAAGGCAAAAGTGGATGAGGTGAACTGCCTGCACTAATGGTGGTGCTAGCGGTGGACGCGGGGGGAGGAGAGAGGCGGTGAGTGTGCTGGGTGGACTGATGGAGGAGCATGATTGCGGAAGGCCGGGCCTGGCTGGCTAGCTGGCTCTGTGTGCTGTCTTGTGTCGTGCCTTTCTCCAGGCTGCACAGGGTGCACTTCCTGTCTGTGTGCGTGCCTCTCACCAGCTGCCACTGTGAAAGGGACTCTCACTCACGCACACACACACACACTGCACCCACATGCATACACTCTCACACACACACACACACACACACACACTGCACCCACATGCGCACGCACACACACACACACACACACACACACACACACACACACACACTGCACCCACATGCGCACGCACACACACACACACACACACACACACACATACACACACACACATACACTGTACCCACACACACATAAACATGGAAATTGAAGTGCTCACACATGGACACAACACTAACACATGCATTTCCATCCAAATGTGCTCACGCACAGTCTATAGAGAGAGACAGCCAGACGCAAGCAAATTGCCTTCCCCTCTGCTATGCCTACAGAAGCACTTCCTAAATACCCCCCACACAATGAAATCCATATAGCAGACCTGCACATGCACATTCCCATCCATATTATTAACAAGAGCATGCACATATTAATATACTTGCACACACACACCTTTTAGAAGCTGAGAATTCTAAAAGGGGCTGAAAATCATATTCTTATTACCTCCGCCAAGGAGGTTATGTTTTCATTGGGGTTTGTCTGTTTGTTTGTTTGTTTGTTTGTTTGTCTGTTTGTCTGTTTGTTAGCAAGATAATGCAAAAAGTTATGGATGGATTTCAATTAAACGTTCTGGAAAGGTCTGAAAAGACCCAAGGAAGAAACTATTACATTTTGGGAGTGATCCGGATCACCAACGAATCCAGGAGACGCTTGGTGGAAGTCTGCTCTCTTGGAGTGCTTTTCTAATATTAGACTATATATACTGTATATCCCTGTCTTGTGGTGAACACATCATCCTGAGAAGCCCCATGCTGGAGCAGATGGTGTCATGGCTCTGGAGCCCTTACTTGGTCCTCCTCTGCTAGTATGAAAGCCACTGAGCTCACCAGACTTGTTCAGTGTGTAACGGTAGCCAGATGGTACAGTATGTGTAGATGTGTGTAATGGGTACATTGTGTAAACCTCCCTTCCCCACGCCGTAAGAGCCTGGGCTTACAGGAGTCCCGATTCCGAAGTGCAGCAGATTCAGGTGTCTGTCCACTGTCACGGTCATAGATCAGTGTGAGGGACAGAGGTGGCCACCCCATGTTTAGAGGTGCGCCACTGGACACGGTGGTGTTTTAGGGAAGGAGGTGGCAGGAGACAGTATTAAAAATATAGAGGAATCCATACAAATCAATACAAAGTATAGAGGATTTATTGTCCATATAAACATTCAGATCCGGGAAGCACAGTCGGAGTCCAGGCATGAAATACAGGGCTCTTCAGTACACTCAAGACAACACTTCTCTCATAGTCAAGAAAGTAGGCCATTTCTTTTAGGCACCCGGTCCAAACAAAGGCGACCTTGTAAAACTCTGGACCAACTTTTCCCTGGATTCACAGCAGGCAAGGGTTAACTTCTTGAACTTCCAATAGCACTATACTTTGAAATGAAGCTGCCTTTAAGTCCCTGTTTAGTAGATAGATAGATAGATAGATAGATAGATAGATCTATAGATAGATAGATAGATCTATCATCTATCTATACTTTGAAATGAAGCTGCCTTTAAGTCCCTGTTTACATGTAGGAAAAACACATATACTGTAATTTTATGCCATTTGCTCTTTCATTTACATGAAAATGAATGTTTTATCTGCCTTGTTTGAGATCTCTGATTGGCTACCTCTTTGCTCGAGGGGTTCGTGACACCTTTCCACAGCTGTTCCACTGCTACAAGTCTTTTATTCTCTGTAGCACCATTGGCTAGGTGCAAAAAGGTTAACATACAACTCTGTGTCGTTATTATAGTCTCTCCATGCATGTGAGCAATGTGCTACTGCACTAACAGTACGGTACTTCGCAGAAAGCCAGGGCCAGGCAGGGGTTAAAAGGCGCGGATGCTCCGCGAAGCGTCGATATCCAGCCGACGTGATAATGAAGAAGGATCACGGCGCTCACGGCGCTCACGGCGCTCACGGAGCTGCGGCCTCAACAAGTGCACTGACGGCTGATCTCAGACCAGCCGGAGCTGAGCTGTGGAAAAAGAGCGGCGCTGTGGGTCACGAGTCACGACTTCCTCGCGTCTCGCTCCGGATGGTAGCGCTCGTCGTCAGAAACTTTATCACCCCTCGTCAACGCCCATCTGACGATGAATCAGGCGCACATTCAAACGTGGCATGAAAAGAAAAGGTGATGAAGAGGAGGAGAATAGGCCATGATGAAGAGGAGTGACATGTGGCATTGTGTGTTCTAGAGACCAGATCCTGATCTGTCCTTCAGAGTAGTGCAGTGTGGAAGGAGATGTGGAAATCGTATGGGTACAAATAGGCCTCACGTCACACTGCTTTGTGCCATGAATGTAAATAACATATATATTATACGTGACTTCTTTTCAGGGTCGCACATGTAGTGCCTGAGGTCATGTGTATTAGTGTGTGTGACCTTTGCCTCTCACCTCTGCCCCCCCCCCCCCCCCCCCCCCCCCTTCAGGCTGTGTGATCACGGTGTCCGGCCGGATGACCTTCACCAGTAACAAGTCCATGGAGATCGAGGTGTTTGTGGACGCCGACCCGCTGGCCTCGGAGGAGGGGAAGTTCCGCGCCGTCACTGCCTTCTTCACCTACATCTCCCTGGACAAGGAGAACCGACCGCTCTCAGTGCCTCCGCTCAACGTAAGCGCACCTTCTGCGCCACACACACACACACACACACACACACACACAGAGAGAGAGAGAGAATCCTCATCGTGTGTCTCGGAGTTAGTTTAGTCTTGCCAAAATGTCATCATCGATGTGTTTCTGTGTAGTGAGATCATTTCGACTGGACGTGAGCGCGCCGGTGTTTGCTAAAGGGCAGCCGCTGATCTGAGTGTCAGCCGAGTATTGACGCTGCACGGGAGGCAAGCAGGCCCACCTCAGGTCCTGTTTGTCTACCGGTGACGGGGGGGGGGGGGAAAGTCCCGTTTTGAGCGAATGATTCCCATCCCGCCGTTACACGCGTCGTTCACACAAATAGGTGTGGGGATTTTTAAGCAGCTCGTTGGCCTTCTGCTCCAATACAGCTGTTTACACCTGAGCGTAACCGAGCATCCTGACAATCTGAAGCGCCTTCAGCCATTCAGGATGCAGATGGCGTGCTTCCTCATTGTGATTGGCCACAGAGGGTCGTATAGAGGGATGAATAGAAAGGAGGCACAATTCCTTCTCCTCCTCCTCCTCCTCCTCCTTAAGCCAAACTTACCCTGATCCCCTGAGCTGCTCCCCATCTCCCGGGGGAAAAAGCTATTTCTGGAGTGATTTATCCATGGCTGGATTTCCTGGAAAGGATGTCGTGAGCGGAACCTGGCCCCCCTACTCCAAATTGCTGTGTGAATTGAGACTCGACTCGGCCCCTCCAGTCTAGACCTGCACTGGCGTCTTATCGGGGAAGCCAGCTCTGATGGGGGTGGGTGGGTGGGTGTGTGTGTGTGTGTGTGTGTGTGTGTGTGTGTGTGTGTGTGTGTGTGTGTGTGTGTGTGTGTGTGTGTGTGTGTGTGTGTGTGTGTGTGTGTGTGTGTGTGTGTGTGTGTGTGTGTGTGTGTGTGTGTGTGTGTGTTTGTGTTTGTGTGTGCGCACGCATGTGTGGGAAGGGGGACTAAATGTTTCCACGGGAGCGACATTAGCCCTCAACATATTCAGTGCAGAAAAACATTTATGGAAACAGGTTTAAAAACTAGGATGAAATATTCATGTGGCGCAGTAGCATGTTGGTGTTGGGTGGCAGCCCTGGATGACATCCAGTCATTAGAATTCGCATGAAACCCGAGATCGACGTGTGCTGCATTACTGTTGAAATCCCCCCCCATCCAATCCCTTCCCAACTGCTCTCTCGTGGGAGCACTGGAGTCCTCTCCTCATCTCCCTCACTCCCTCAGTATACGCAAGTACAAGGCTGTCACCCCCCCTCCTCTCATTCCCATCTTGAAATGTATTATTTTATCATTTATTTTATGCAGTATTGCACTATGAAGTGCAAAAAGACAAATATGTATTATATACTGTATATATGTAAGGGATAATCAACAATGCGCCGTGCGTTTCTAGGAAAATAATGCACGTTCGAAGTGGTAGTAAGGACGCGACGCCACAGGCGGAGGGGACTTTACACTTCGATAAGTGCATTATTTTAGAAACGCACGGCGCGGAGTTGATTATCCCGCTACTATCATTTTCGATAATATTGTCGCTGTCTTAGATACAATGTTGCTGTTTTTACCGTTACATTTACATTGGCGAATTAATATTCAAGTGTAATAAGCCCAAAAGAAGGGAACTTCTTCATAGCCGTGCGGTATATTGAAAAATAATGCACGTTCCAAATAGCGCATCACAATAGGACATTTCACCAAGCATATGTATATAAAAGAAAAACATATATGAAAAAAGACCTGGCTACATAGTACATGCAGTAACCCCATCGCCGCCACCAAACCCTTCTCCATCCTTCCTCGTGTTTTTCTCTTTCCCTTTTCCCGCCCTTTTTCTCACTTTGCCTTCTCGTCTCGCCATCTCTGCACTTCCTTCACATGCCCCACCTGATGTTGGCGACGAGCGTGTGTTAGCGCGTCGCTCTGAAATAGCAGCATTGTTAACAGGCTCTCAGCCCACAGGTGTAGGAGTGCTAGCGCCGTCGGTGACAGTGGCGCGGCTGACGCCGCCACCGCTAACCAAACAAACGGGGGGAAGAAATCCCACTCCACCTCCAAATCCGCGCATTGATTAGCCGCGAGCGGGGCCAGAGTTATTGTGTTTGCTCACAAAGTGCTCACTTAATCCGCCGCATAAATACGTTTTATGGATTTTTAACTCGGTGACTGTATAGCCGAGCGTTGGCCCCTGCCATTCTCTGTGTTAATGAAAGAGATGCTGTTGAAGATGCCGTGCAGAATGCTAATGATTGTGTGCTGAGAGAGGCTGAATATGTAAGCCTGCTCTTGTTGTAGTGTGAGGGAGAGGACTCTGCATTCGTTGACAAAGACACAAATGTGCACACACACACACACACACACACACACACACACACACACAGGCACACACCCATACAAACACATATATGCATGCATACATGAACTCATCAACTCATAACCTACTCATGTATACTCATACATACTCAATATATACCTACACACAAATGCACTCTCACACACACACACACACACACACACACACTGCACATACTTGCACACATTGTGGTCACACGTGAAGCAGAGCGTGCGTTGTGAGTGGGTGGATGGGGATGGTAATGTGTTTTTAATAAGATAACGGGCTCCGGGCTCCTCGGCAGCGGCAGTGAGCTGATCGATCAGAGCCGAGGCTGGAGAGAGAGAGAGAGAGAGAGAGAGAGAGCGAGAGAGCGAGCCCACTGGGCCTCTGAAGCAGGCCTCTGGAGACAGACACACTTGCAGCGCAGCCAACCAATAAACAACGCCATCGCCATGCTGCCCTGAAAAGCTCCGTTAGGTTCAGGACGGGCGAACCAACGAAACACGTAAAAGGTCACATCGCCCGTCGCTGCTCCCAAACAAAAAAATCGAATGGCATTTTCATGACCACGTGTGAGGTCGCGGCGGGCCCATGTGAAGTCCGTCCTCGGGAGAGGCGACCGGCCGTTTAGCCCGCGCATCAGTGCAGCAAGAGACCGCAGCAGAGAGCCAGCGCTGACCATGGGACTGTCCTCAGAACGCAAGAGTGCTGAATCCCACTCCTCCCCCGGGCAGCTCCTGCGCTATAAATACTACTGCGTTTAAAAATAAGAGAGGGGGAAGGAAGAGAGGGAGAGAGAGAGAGGGAGGGAGAGAGAGAGAGAGAGAGAGAGAGAGGGAGAGAGAAGATTGGAGTTGGATGAGCAGCCTTCAATTAATTGGCCTTGTCAGTTGGCAGCCAGTGGTGGCCATGTTCTGGCTCAAACATAGCTCATGGACGGGACGGCGGCTGCTATTTTTTGACTTCAGGTGTTTTTTTTTTGTTTTTTTTTTAAATCTCTCCAAGTCGAGAAGGGAAAAAAAATGCGAGTGTCTATTTATGGAGTTCCCGTTTTAGCTCTCTGAGCAGGGTTTCGGGGTGGAGGTGGATGTTGGGAACGAGGTACGGGGTGGGCTGTCAGATATGGCAGGGCACTGTGTGTGTGTGTGTGTGTGTGTGTGTGTGTGTGCGAGAGAGTGTGGGTGTTAAGGGGACTCTTTAGCATCACCACAGCACAGACAGAGAAAGTGAGCGATGCAGAGAGGAACACAGAGGGAGAGAAAGAGCGAGGGACAGAGTAGGCAGCGAAAAAGACAGACCATACATCCTCCGAGCGATTCGCCTTTGTCACGCGGCGGCCAGGGAAATGGTGGCGATACCTCTTGTGTGAGCGAGAGGCCTGGGAAACAGAAGAGAGAGAGGGAGAGAGAGAGAGTGGAGCGGAGGATGAGAAAGACAGAGATGCGAGAGAGAGAGTGGAGCGGAGGACGAGAAAGACAGAGAGCCGAGATAGGGAATCTGACAAGAGGAGATGAAGGCACCACAAGACAAGAAAGGAAGAGGGGGAGAGAGAGAGATAGAGAGAGAGGACGAATCACACACAAAGACATGTGAATGGAGGAGACCAGAGAGAAGGCTGTATAGAGAAGGCATTAACATCACCAGAGGAAAGAAAAGAAAAAAGATAGAGACAGAGAGATAGAAAGAGAGGGAGATAGACAGAGAGACAGAGAGGGAGAGAGATAGAAAGAGAAGAGACATTGCAAGAGATTCTTTTTCTTTCTCTTGCACAAACACTCAGCTGGTCCCTTCCTCGCAAAACAAGAGACGTTGCCATGGTTACGCCTAGTAGGCAACACGAGGCGCGGAGATTATTTTTAGCCGCGGTCGTTTAGCGAGGGGTTAAAGTGTGCACTGGGCACCACTCCTGAGGACACAAGAGCACCGAAAGATGCTAATGGCTGATCACGTATCAGAGAGCAGAGAGCAGCCATTGCATTCCACCGGAGAGCACGGTCAAGTGTCGGATCGCCGGACAGATTCAGTCGATTTCCGGTTGCCTGTTATACATTTTACAGTATTTTCTGACGCTGAGTTGTACATTCTGTGTAAAATATGTAGGATCAATCAACTACAGCTTTTGTTTTGTTCTGTTCTGTCGGGTGTTTTTGTGTGCTGCATATGCATGTGGTCATTCTCGGCTCGGTGGAGCTCACTGTATGGTCCCCATCGGTCAGTGTGGAGGAAAATGCCTGGATGACAACTCTGTTAATGCATGCATGCCTGCCCAGATTCATAGAGGCACATGCGCGTGCATGTGCGCGTACACACACACACACACACACACACACGCATGCATGCACACATACACAGTATCAAAATCTGCTCCAAAAGTCATGGCCTTGTCCAGATGGTTATTTCCATCTACCTGTTATTCACTGGTTAATGCCGCTGTGCCCAGTCTGGCTCTTGGCAGAGTTGTCCGGCCTGGCTGTGCCCCCAGATCCGATGCCAGTCGTGCCCAGACCCTCGCCAGCCTCCAGCTCTCTCCTGGCACTCTCCACGCCCCCTCGTCATTGTAGGCATCCTCCGGGCTCATCCGTGTGCCCACCAAGCAGCCTGGTCTTTTTCGGATGCTATTTCCAACACCACCCAGGTTGACCGAGTGGCTAATGAGCTGACCGAGTCTCTCAAAGCAGGATGACCAGATGCACTGTTCCCGATTTGACCTATTTTCTAGGGCCTGGGACAGATGTTTTGCTATCTCTGCTTTTAAATAAGATAGCTACCATGTGCACATAAATAGTATTTTAGTTCCATTCCGTTTTGTTTATTTATATAGAACCAAAACAGTTGAAATTGGCTCAGCGTGCTTTACAAAGCCCAGAGTCTGAACCTGAGGAGATTAGAGATTCCCTTTCCCGGGCATGTGACAGACACCCACCCCCTCGGATTCTCCTTGATGTGTGTCTGTGTGTGATGAAATCTTAGCTTCTCCTTTTCACTGAATTAGAGGAATATATCTTCTGCCACTGTGGCTTTCCTCAGATACCCTTTACTCAAGTACCAGTGCAGGAGCACCACACTGCTGCAATATACTGTAGCTGTTTTTGTAGAGTATGGCATTAGTCTAGGTTCATCATTCTGTGCCATCCCGATTCCCCATCCATCCATCCATCCATCCATCCATCCATCCAGCCATCCATCCATCCATCCCTCCATTCCTCCATCCCTCCCTATCTCCGTTCATTTGTCTCTCCATAAATCCAGCCACCCATCTGTCCCTTCAGCCTGTACATCATCATCACTTGCACTGTCTGCATCAGTGAGTAGCTGCATTTCACTCAGAATGCAGTTTAATTTCAATCTCTGTCTGTCATCACATCACATCTCTCTCTCTCTCTCTCTCTCTCTCTCTCTCTCTCTCTCTCTCTCTCTCTCTCTCTCTCTTCTCTTTTTCTCTCTCTCCTCATGCACAGACACTCACACAACCACAGTGAGTGTGTATACGTGTTTACATTCCTCTCCTGTGCTCTCTGGCCTTTGTTCACTCACTGCTGTGCTGTGCTGTGCTGTGCTGTGCCTTGCTGTGCTGTGCTGTGCTGTGCTGTGCTGTGCCTTGCTGTGCTGTGCTGTGCTGTTCTGTTCTGTTTTGTGCTGTTCTGTGTTGTTCTGTTCTGTTTTGTGCTGTGCTGTCCTGTCCTGTGCTGTGCTGTGCTGTGCTGTGCTGTGCTGTGCTGTGTTTTGAGCTATGCTTTGCATTGCTGTTCTCTGCTGTGCTGTGTTTTGAGCTGTGCTGTTCTTTGCTGTGTTGTGCTGTGCTGTGTGCATGGCATCTCTGGCCCAGGCGCAGAGGGCACAGACGACCTTCAGACGCCACTTGGCTGCGCTGGGATCAGAGGGGGCGCCGCGCTCCGCTGCAGGTTAATTGTGACATCATGGTCACAACAAGCCCACTGGTGACGGCCGCATTCCGGCCTCACCACAGCCAAGCTGCTGTCTGGAAGTCACTCCAAATTCTCTCTCTCCATGTACAGAGAGACGGAGAGAGAGAAACCGAGAGAGAGAGAGAGAGAGAGAGAGAGAGAGAGAGAGAGAGAGAGATGTAGTCATTCCTGTACTAAATATTATCCCTCCACCAAAGGAGGCCTAATTCGGAGCATCACTATAATTTGATTAAAAATTAATACAGCCATTCTCATAATCCGTATAATTAGGCCCTTGTGGCGTTTCCTCTTTTCAGGAAAAGAAAGAGATTATAAAGGAATTCCTGTTGTGTGTTTTGTTCATCCTGATAGAGGTTTTGGATTTCGGGGAAAGCTGGCTGCCTAGAGTTTGTGCTGAAAGTGTGCGTGTGCGTGTGTGTGTGCGTGTGTGTGCGTGTGTGTGTGTGTGTGTGTGTGTGTGTGTGTGTAGCTTTGGGAGACTACAGAATGAACCACCGCTAACATCACCATTGCATACAGACCTTTCTCTTTCACCCTCCCTCTCCCTCTTTCACACACACACACACACACACACACACGCATACACGCGGAGAGAGAGACACACACATTCACAGAAACCTAGTGGCTTTGAAGCCAGTGCTTTGTTTTCATTGCACTTCATCACAAGCGCAGCTGCATTCATCCCCCTGCAAACTGGCACTGTTTGGGTACATACTCATTTCTCAACTGGCAAATGAAAAAGGAGGAGGATAAAGAAACAGCCCTCCTCCAGTCCCCAGACAGCTCCTGCCACGCCGGCCAGCCACATGTCAGAGTCGGAGCATCTCGCCCGAGATGAAATCAATATCTCAGCCTCATGAAAAGCACCAACCATATTGGCCTGCCTGACAGGCTTGACAGTTTATGACTGTGTCTGTGAGCAAGCGAACGAGCGAGCAAGCGAACGAGCGAGCGAGTGAGCAAGCGAGCGCTTGCCTTGGCTGGACTGCCCAGAGGTGGACAATGCGGTCGGGCAGAGTGTGCTTGGATCAGCACCTCCATGGCCAGCTCCACACAGATGTCCAAGTCACGGTCATTCATGTCAAGGTTCTCTCACGGTCACAGTTTCACAGAAAATCCCGGAAAAGTCCCAGTAAAATACAATTTTCCAGGCCTGGAAAAGTCATGAAATTCAGTTAGCGTTTGGGAAAGGCTTGACGTGGAATTGTGTATACTGTAGGTGGAATGAAATGAATTATGTCAGTGAAATCTTCCATGGATAATGTTTTGTGCAGATTTATGAATGTTATAACTGTTTCCACTTAAATTTACAAAGAATGAGAAAGGCTGTGACATTTTCAACATTTTAGGGAGACAGACGACAGACAGAAGGTGTGTTGAAGGGTAACTTCTGTCATGAGCTATTGTTTATGTCTACTTTCTGAAAGGCACAGTCCTGGCCCCATTAAAGCACAAGTCTCAAAGAGCCAGGCTCTTGTGCCTTGCAATCAAGCCGCAGGTGCAGGTACATTCCCCCCTAGACCCAGGTTTGAGGCCGGGTGGGGTGGCAGCCCTCCAGAGTACTTTGGCGTTGGGACTCTAACGGGTCTCTTTTTCCCCTCTACCATCCTACCGCCATCCTACTGTACATCATACATCAACACGTACATGTAGACTCATGACACATGTAGACTCCATACTCAATTCCAGCCAAACGGCTTCTGGAGCAAAAAACAAGGGGTGAGTTGTGTAGTTTAAAGAAGTTTTAAAAAGTGAGGAGTGTACTGTGGGTTAAAGTATTTTTGTAAAAAGTGAGGGGTTTAGTTTGGATTAGTTTTAATAAGTGAGGGATGTAGGTTAAGTGCTGTCAACGACCTTTCACCCAAATCTGACCACTTCTTTGAGCGATGTGTTGGACCCAGTGAGTTGGTTGCAGCATTTTTAGTGTCTCTCATTCAGGTGTTTTAGACACATACCTAGAGAGCGACCCCCGAGCGAAGCAACGTCACATCTCATCAGGCCTCGTATTTGTATAATTTCACACTGGTGGGTTCTCCTTCACGCTCAAGGACAAACACAGCTCGCCACGAGCTCCAGACCACCAGCGGCTGATGTCTACCGGTCAGCCGCGGCGACGGGGCACGTTTCTTGACGCACAATGTTCCCGCGCATCAGCCTCCTCCCGGTAGTTCCAATTCGCCAACCGCTCTTAATTACCTTCTTCATTATTTGAAGTTGCCACTTGCGGAAGGAGATTAATTTAGCCGAGTAATAAGTAGGTGTAATTTGGATGATTAAGGAGGCAGCGTCCCCCCCCCACCCCCCCCACGTGGGGCCTCGGGGGGGCTGAGATGAGGGTGTCCTGCACAGGACGGCGTCTGAGCCCACATAAATCCACCTAATTAATAGGCAGGGACACTTATAGCAGCGTTTATTTATTCTGGGGAGAAGGGGGAGATGGAGAGAGATGAAATGGAATATGTGTGTGTCGTGTGTGTCGTGTGTGTCGTGTGTGTGTGTGTGTGTGTGTGTGTGTGTGTGTGTGTGTGTTTGTGGAGAGAAAGATCTGAAAGAAATGGATGAAGAAAACATGAAGTGTGAGGGAGTGATTGTAATTCCAGCCCATGCATACTCTCACACAGTATGTGTATACCTCTCATGAGTTAGTGTGTATGGTGTGTGTGTGTGTACGTGTGTGTGTGCGCGTGTGTGTGTGCGTATGTGTGTGTGCACCCGTGCTGATCCTCGGCAGGTCAGTGGCAGGTCGGGGTCAACTCCCAGCGCTCCAGTTCTCTCCCCTGCTCCGGGCGTCTGCAGGGGAGGCGAGAGGGAGCCTGCATGTTAACGACTCCTGATTATTCATCATTCCGAAGCGCACGGCCGGCCGGCCGCCCGCCGCAGCCCGGTCCAGGCACGGCCATCTAATCCGCCCGCGCGGAGTGTTCCGTAGCACAGATGTTCCCTCCACAACGCCTGGACGCGAGAGTGGAAAACCGAGCTGACAAGCACTACTCCTGTTTTTGGATAAAGTGGAGCATGCTAAGTGCTCAGCGTTTACCTCATAACAATATTTAGTCTGTGGCTGGGCCAGGTAACCTCACAGATTTGGCGGCCGTGTGAATGTTTAGCAGAAGGGGGAAAAAGCACATCTGCTCTCCAACTCATTCCAG
Source organism: Sardina pilchardus (assembly GCF_963854185.1). Classification (NCBI taxonomy): domain Eukaryota; kingdom Metazoa; phylum Chordata; class Actinopteri; order Clupeiformes; family Clupeidae; genus Sardina; species Sardina pilchardus. Next base: position 22,572,214 of record NC_085000.1, on the reverse strand, counting down.
TCTACCAATTAGCTGTGTTGGCGAAGTGCTGCAGCTGTGTTGTGGAAGAACAACTGGTCTGTTATGATACTGGAACAGTGTCGAATGAGAAGGCAGTTTTAAATTGGGCCCAGGGTTTCGGATCTGTTCATTTACAATGTGATTACAGCGAAATGTGAGATGGGACTCATATGAAGCGCTGTGTGGTGCCTTGGGAATGGAAGCGTATCTCTGTTACCATAAAACGGGATCGCTGAATTGGAATATCTCTATGCTGTCGAGTCTCTTCTAAGAAAGACAAGCAACCCCGCGCACAACGAGACTGGTGGAATTTGCATAATATCATCTGCTATATAGGTTGTTTGTTTGTGGGCGGAACATTGTAGACCTTCAGTGAAGCAAACAAGCAAAAAAAAAAAGCATTTGTCGTTGAAATCGTGTGTCATTTGACCTTGTCGAAGTTCATATATCCATTTAGAGTGTTATCGATGCTTTTGAAAGGATATCAATATCTCATGTGTGCATTTTGTTTTTTATGGGTCATCAGTTTGAACTGGTCACTAGCTCTGAAGGGCACGTTTGCAAAAGGTCAGATGGAAAAGGCCACACTTTAGTTTATTTTAAAGGTCCAGTATACGGTTCTATTGCCACACTACACCTTTTGTTACATTCATTGAAACGCTCCTCACAGTCCTCTAGCTGTCTGTCTATTCTTTGAGCCCAAAAAACTGGTGTTTGCACACCAGCCCATCAACATACAGTAGAATTTCAGGTGCATAGAAAGAAAGAGTATCATTTGAGCTCAACTATCAACAACCTCAGGGCAAAACCAGATAGTGGAATGCATCTAGAAGTCATTTATTGTCATTATTCACAGAGGATGAAATGAATACTTTATGTTTTTGCCCATTGAATGGAATCAAATCAGCATGGGTTGCTTTGAAAAAAAGACAGAGGACTGGACGAGTCCATTAGTCTTTATTGGCTTTATTAGTTTACAAACGGTCGTAAAGCTGTGTGTGAACACAGAGTTGTGAAGTGGAGCCCTCACTCCCATCTCCACACTCACTAGTGGCTGATGAGCCTTTGCTCCGTGATGCTGTCGTTCCCCCAGTCAGCAATTAGCTTGGCACCAAGCCAACATGAACTCTGCAAGTCTCTTATCTCCCCTCCTCTCACTCTATCTATCTCTCTCAAACACTCTCTCTCTCTCTCTCTCTCTCTCTCTCTCGGTCTTTCTCAATCCCTCTCTCTCTCACTTTCTCTTCTCCTCCCTATCTCACTCTCACTCTCTCTATCCCTCTCTCCCTCCTGACTAACCCGCCTCATTTCCTTCATCCTAATTCAATTTGTGCAAGACAAGAGGCACTCAGCGCCCACTCACACATAAACACACTCTACTTCCTTTGCTCTCTCTCATACACACACACATACAAACACGTACGTACACACACATACACACACACACACACACACACACACACACACACACACTTACACGTCCACAAGCAAACACTGCTATACACATACATAGGCACACACACAAACATGCATACTGTACACTCACACACCAACACATACTGTACACAGACACTATATACACGCACACACTAACACATTACAAAGAAGCCCTACACACTTACACTCTTTCTCTCTCTGTCTCTCTCTCTCTCTGTCTCTCTATCTCTCACTCTGTCGCTCTCTTATTCGCTCTCTTTCTCTCCCCACAGCCACAGGACATGGGCCTGCACCATGACCTCAGGCAAAACGTGCGGCGCGGCAAGCGTCAGTAGTGTGTGTGGCTCAGGAGATCACTCGGCGTTAGTTTTAAGCGTGCAGCCCTAACACACGGCCCCTCCTCCGCCCGGCGTCAAGCCGAACGGCGGGAACACGGCGTGCTGCGGCAGACACTCGTTCGTCACTGCGCCGCCTCCCCCCTCTAACGCACCCCGGGGTCACAGCGGACCTCTTTATCATGCCCCTCTATTGACATCTTCTGCTACACCCTATTATCTCTCTCTCTTTCTCTTTCTCTCCCCCTCTCCTTTCTCCTCCTCCTCTCTCCACCCTCTCTCTCTCTCTCCCCCTCTCCTTTCTTCTCCTCCTCTCTCTACCCTCCCTCCCTCTCTCTCGCACTCTCGCTCTGCCCCCTCCCCTCTATCTCGAGGAGTTCTGCGGTACAAATGAAGACTGCCCACGTCTGCAGCACCCCGAACTTCATTAAGAGTTTGATTAGGATGAGCTATTCATCGTTAATGCACTAATTATTCTTCATTAGTATTATTAGCTAAGTGCGGCTTTTTGTGATTCCAGGAGCACGTTGCCTTGAGAGTCCACCTACCAGATTCTTAATGCATTCATTAGGTGCTGATTGAGACCTTGCCATGAATATATATATACTGTATGTGCCTACACTTCTCACTGTGTAAAGGTGTGTGCGCCATTTGAGTTTGAGACACAAACAATGCACAGTTTTCCAGGCACTTGTTAATCACCTCATGTTCTCAGATTCATAACTCTGTTTCTTACCTCAGTGCTAACGTCTCATGAATTTATTATATTGCGAGGCCAGCTTGTTTCAGCTTTTGTTGAAGGGGAAAGAGTCAGAAAGAGTCATCACAATATTTGATGTGTGTGTATACTTCAGCATGCAATGAAAAAGTTTTAAAATGCTAAATACAGCCTAGAAACTCTATATTGTGTACAGCCATAGCTGTAGGCGAATATGTGCGTCTGCAGCCTCTTTGATGTGGAGAATGGATATTCAGTGGTAGAAATGGCCAGTATCCTGAGACGAACTCAAATATGCCTTCTGTCCGTGGCTTTTGGAGACAGGTGGGTCTCCTGAGGATGAAACCCTCCTGAGAGAGGCGTGGGTGAGAAGACGGCACACGTGGCAGAGTCTAACAGCCCTCTGTGTGTGTGTGTATGTGTGTGTGTGTGTGTGTGTGTGTGTGGGTATGAATTATTAGCGGAGGTGTTGACGTGTGTTTAAATTTGAAATGCCATGTGGTTTAATTATCATGGTGCCACCAACACCAGCTACACCCACCATGAGACTGAGACACAAGTGACAACCACACATGCGCACACACACACTCTACACACACACACACACACACTCTACACACACACACACACACACACACTGTTTGCTTCTTGCACAGTAGTGCACAATTCACTTGGTAAGTGCTCTCCTAGAGTCAAGGTGAAAGACGCAGGGCAAATGAGTACGACATCCATCCTGAAGTTGCCGTTTAATATATTGTTCAGAAATCCATTTTTCAATAATGGGATTCTGAGTGTCGTCTGAGTGAATGACAGGTCTGCTTCCGTTTGTGTATTTCATAGCGCCAGGCAAGTACACAATACTGGGTCACAGCTGTGCACTAATATTTGCAGTGTGAAATGCGGGTAAATCCGATTAGATTTTGTGTGCTGAAGGATGTTGCCCCGGGTGTGTGTGTTTAACATGAGTTTAACACCTTTTCTTCCCCTGTGATCCTTGAGCCATGTTCACTTGTTCTCTGGACAGAGTGGAGATTAGGGTTATATAATGACCCAGAATGAAAATGAAAAACATTTGGGTCATGATCTTTTTTGTTTGTTTGTTTGTTTGTTTATATTTAAATAATTGGCACAATTGCATCTGTCGGCTAAATATAGAAGAGCCACATGGGTTAAAAAAATACAGAAATAAAACTGTATTGGATTTTCACTTTGTCCTTCAAAAATGAAATAAATTATTTTCTTGTTTCATTTCCTTCCATCCTCTCGCTCTCTCCCTCTCTCTCCCCCCTCCCCCCTCTCTCTCCCTCTCTCTCTCTCTCTCTCTCTCTCTCTCTCTGTCTCTCTCCCTCCCTCTCTCTCTGTCTCTCTCCCTCCCTCTCTCCCTCTGTCTTTCTCTCTCTCTCTCTGTCTGCAGCTGGAAGGGGAAGAGGAACAGAAGCGTTTTGAGGAGGGCAAAGTGCGCTACCTTCAGAACAAGGCAAAGAGACTCGCAGATAAGGAGCGTCAGCAATGACATATCGCTCATGACAGGCCTCATAGCTTATTATAGAGAAGCATTACATCACGCCGCCCAGCAAAGCGTCAGGAGCCTCTCCTCGTTCTCTCAATCCTGCAGCGCCACAAACTGAAAAGGGAAAACATATATGTACGCACACATATACTGTATATCTATATGCCATATGAATTGAAAATGAATTCACTTTCTCTCTCTCTCTCTCTTTCTCTCCTCTTTAAAAGGTTTCAGTGCTACATACCAAAGTACTCAAGTGTATGTAAATGAAACATATTATTGTTATTATTTTATTGTTTTATCTTCAAATGTTTTTTTTATTATTATTTAAAAAAAAAATGATGTAAGAAATGAACATGTCCTATGTCACAGAGGTCCTCTGTACAAATAATAAAAAAAAAGCACGTCACCGGTTCCTTTCTCCTCTACTCAAGTGGGTCTGTGTCTTTTTCCCCCGTACTGTCGAGCGGCAGCTATGGGCTCTTTGCTGGCTTTATCAAAGAGGCCATCCACTCTCCAATACTCATCTTTTCACTGTTGTGCCAGTCCGACCCTCAGGACATATGACTCAACTCTCTCTCTCTCTCTCTCTCTCTCTCTCTCTCTCTCTACTTCGCCTTGCTCTTTCTCACTCTGTCTATCCTTCCCTCTTTCTCTTTCTCCATACTCTCTCTCTCGCTCTTTCACTCACTCACACACTCACTCACTTTCATGATTGATAATGCTCGGGATTCCCCTCCGAGAGATGAGATGACAAACGGGATTGAAGCCCATCATAAATTCAGACAGTGAGCAGAAAGACGCTTTGTGTGTGCGTGTGTGTGTGTGTGTGTGTGTGTGTGTGTGTGTGTGCGCACGCGCATGCGCACGCACTTGAGAGAGAGAATATGTGTTTGTGTGTGACGATGTGCGAGTTTGTGTGTGTGTGTGTGTGTATACTGAATAAGGCAGATACTGAAGAGGACACAATGTCCAACCCCAAGACCTTTCCCTTATTTAAGGAGGCCTCATGTCCTTAGCGACCTAAAAACTTGGGAAAGGGAGGGCATGGTGGGTAGAGAGGGAGAGAGAGAGAGAGGGAGAGAGAGAGGGGACTCTGGAGGAGGCCAGTGCTAGCCAAGCAGGCCGGGCTCTGACAGATTTATTGGCCGTGCGCATCCTCACTGCAACTAAATGGACAGCTCATCCATCAAGCGCCATTCACAAATCACCATCCACGTGGAGTAATCACAGCAATCAGCTCTGCCACGACCACTGGAATTGATGCACGATGTCAAGGATATTTATGGCCATACTAGGCCTGGGTATGGGAGTTAGCAAGCGGAGATGAGGACACAAAGACATGCAAACTACTTGCTTAATTCTGGGGCATTATTGGAGTAATATGACATTTTATACACAGTGTACACAGTCTTATACAGTAGCTTTAAAGCTTCATCAATCATAACAGTGTTACAGTATGCATTATGGAGATACAACAGCATAAAATTATCTTACATGGAATGAAGGAGTCAGATAAAGTCACATTATTGTTGGCCAGGCTGCCCAGCCCTGGAAATGTTACAAATACTTTTAAATATATTGCCAGGTACTTGTATTGAACACATGAACACATTTTCCTATTTCAATACATTAGATTTTCATTGACAGGAATATCTGTAATTTTACCAATGGACATAGGAGGGCATTGATATCCGTCATATTACAGTGACTAACTGCTTTATATGAAGGCCTTAGCATTTCACTGCTAACAACAACAAAGATGACATGGCTTCATACAGGAATATATATATTGTATACAGTACATATACAGTATATTTCACTTGCCATTAGGTATCAATGTTCACAAATGTTTTGTTGCGAAAATACCATACATAACAGTACGTTTTTCAGATATGCCAATGGTCCGCAGCCTTACAGGGTAGTCATGGTAAACAAACATCCTCACGTTGGCAAAAGCGGCACATTTCAGGCAGAACTGATGAGAGAAAACATTTCTATTTTTATCCTCTCATGAACTTCAGCAGTCTCCCAAGGGAGGAGAGGGGGAGGGGTGGCGACACAGAACCATTCATTTCTTCTGGGAACGGCACACACACACACACACACACACACATGCAGCACTAAGCATGACATCACCTCAGAGACTCCTATCCGTATACCACTAGAGAATTTGCTTTAGAGGCAAATAGCATTTCTCGGTTGTTATTTCATTGATAGAGACATACTCTATTGTCACTGATTTGTTTGGTTTGGATTTGCAAATATCTTTCACATGCTATGAAACCATTTCAATCTGTTTAACACATCGTTTTATTATTTTGATCTAGTCCAGACAAAAAGATGTTATCGATTCGGCATGCCTGAAGAAATCTAATCCGATCGTGAAATCATTGATGACGTTACTTAAGTGTCACACATGCATGGCAATGTGTCTGAGCAGAAGCGCTGTTTGGTTTGCTCAGGAGATGCGGAGCGTGCAGCTGCACTCATTGAGCCCAGTAGGGAGTGTCACAGTTCAGCATGTCGACCCTGCACTGTCATTAACCTTCACCCAGCAGTGCATGCGCTCGCTCGCATCTAAGGTGACAACCTACCCACTCCCGTGCCAGCCACAAGATTATGCGTGTGTGTGTGTGAGCGTGTGTGAACGTGTGTGTGTGTGTGTGTGTGTGTGTGTGTGTGTGTGTGTGTGTGTGTGTGTGTGTGTGTGTGTGTGTGTGTGTGTGTGTGTGTGTGTGTGCGTGCGTGCATGCTTGCCTGTTCATGTGTGTGCGTTTGTGTGTGTGTGTGTGTGTGCTTGTTGGTGGTCGGCATCAATTAACAGTAGGCCCCTCGCTCATTTGGGCATGTGTGTGTGTGTGTGTGTGTGTGTGTGTGTGCGTGCTTGCCTGTGCATGTGTGTGTGTTTGTGTTTGTGTGTGTGTGTGCGTGTTGGTGGTTGGCATCAATTAACAGTATAGGCCCCTCGCTCATTTGGGCATGTGTATGCCCAGTGTGGATGGGTGCAGTGTGGGTGAGTCCCCTTCTTCCCCAGAGTTGGGAGAGCAAGAGAGAGGCAGACAGGAGGGAGCGGCACAGCCCGGAGCGCACAGGATGAGTGGGCTGCCATGCCTTCTGTCGGCATTTACTTCCAGGTCACCTGGCTGCGTGTTGGCGAGGGTTGGATATTTTTCTTCAAGCTCTCTCTCCCTTGCTCTCTCTCTCTCTCTCTCTCTCTCTCTCTCTCTCTCTCTCTCTCTCTCCTCTCTCTCTCTCTCTCTCTCTTTCTCCCTTTGTCTTTAATGTGCTTAGCATGTATATCGAGCTGGGGAGTGCCACTCCTCTGTGTGAATGATGTAGCTTACTGAGATTCTGATTCAGATAGCTTCAAATCCTCAGCAGAGTGAGCCTATCATGCAATTTGTGCGTACACTACAGCATTCTGCGATTGCCTCTTGACTTCAGCTATTATCACATCGAGACAAAGGTATAACAGCTCCTGATGAATGCATGCATGTAAATGCATTATTATTACAGGTAGCCTACTGTAAAACATGACCACTTCAATGTCTTTGAAGTGTTACTGTAATCAATGTACAGACACTACTGGCTATACATGGTGCTCACACATGTAGGCTTGTATCCATATCTATATCCTTTTTTTAGAGAACAGACCTCATTGTGAATGGTGGA
>NC_085000.1:22532039-22562039 GCF_963854185.1 Sardina pilchardus | reverse complement strand
TTCAACAGCCTATGGCAGATTCCACTCTTCAAAAGAAAACCACTATCTATCAGAATTGAAGTTATTTAAATGCAATGCAACTCCACCCCTGGAGCGACATGGAAAACATGCTTTGACGAAGAGATCGTTTCCATTCACTCTTTATGCTTCGTTGAGCGATAACTGTATGGATACGGTAGATATTTGTTTGAGAACGCATTACGAACATGTCTTAAATCACGGCGGGTTTTTTAGCATCCTTCCATTCGCCCTGGATTGGTAACAACTGAGAGCTAAAGCTGATTTTGCTCTAACGAAATGAAAGACGTTCGAGAAGTCCTTCTTTAGGCGCCAGTCTAAGCATTCTTAGCCTGCCTGTCCATTTTCAATCTTGCGTGACATATGTTTCGCCCCGGACTGTTTTTTGCCATGCATACCATCTCACAGGTCGGAATGTAAGGACTGCACGCCACAGTTTTGAATACCGAGAGACAATACAAGGTGGATAGGCACCGCCGTTTTTTTGGATTCTGTACATCGAGGAGATTGTCGCTCAAAGAAGGTAGGCTGCTGATGTTTTTCATTCGCTTTCGCCCTGTGCAGTCGTTCGCTTGTTATAGCAGTTGATATGCTGTGGTTTGGTTTGAATGGTAAGCGGTGTTCATGTTTTTACAGAGCACAAGGTCAGACACAGCTTGATGTGCCTTTTTGGGACACTGTCAGACCATAAAAGAACATTGGTTTTGTGTTTTAAATGTCAGGTATGGGTTATTTTCTATCAGCCCACTTCTATTTCTGAGCTCATTTCATTCACAGCACCGCAGCCGTTCAGGTGTCAACAATTAAACACAGTAACCTATCCACGAGTTGGGATTGGGAACACCCACACAAATAATGGCTGTATTTTTCACTCAGTAACTCCATGAGCGAGAAGGAAGCTAATACAAGGGCACGTAAGTAAAGTAGCCTAAGTGTTAATAATAAAATAAATTATTCATTTGTTGAGGGAATTACAAAATTATTGAGTCTCTAGTCTTTCATCTTTCAGAGCTTTACACATTAATTGTCCATTTGAACGCCAGTCCTCAAATTTAAATGCGCTTTTATTTTTTAATTAGGCTAACCATTGCTCACATGCGAGATATTTTCACGCTATCCACGCCTTTAATAAAATAGCACATTTTCTCTCTCCCACATCTCTCAAATATCTCTCATCCCACCCTTTTCCTTCAAGGGCTCAGCTGAAACGCATGGTTGTCGTAGGAGTGTCTAAACAGCAAAAATGTGTTAACTTGTATCATGGGCCGCCTAATCCCACTTGGTGGCAAAACTGCCACCGCCAGTCGGCTAATCATTTGAAAATCGATTGGTGTGCTGTTATGATTTGGACTGAATACAGAAGTAGAGTAGTGAAGCTGGCATGGCCTACTTTCATGCTATGGTGTTGCTATTGACAACGTGTTGCTCTCTGAACTTTGTGGTAGCCAAGTTTAAACACTACAGTCAAGAGTTACAGCTAAACATGGTGAACCAATTCATACTGTCATAATATGAGAAGTCGTGTGCATGTACAACATGCATGAATTGCAATTCAACATTTTGAATGTGAGCTACATGATTAGGTTCCTTACAGGTGGCCTACCACATCTCCTGTTTTTATGAAACAAACACATTAATGTGATTTTCACATTTCACATTTCACAAGTGACAGCCACATTCAGAATAATCTGTTTGGCAGATTCATCATCATCAAAATTAGAATATAAATGTTTTCAAAATATTTTCATCAGTTTCTTCTTCCTGGGAATTAAAATCGTAAGCCTGATAATACCTTGCTGTTTTAGCTTAACCACAGAAACTCACACAGTTAAGCAGATCAATCGATGTGCCACCAACCATTCCAACGATCAGATAGGACACACACACACACACACACACACACACACACACACACACACACACACACACACACACTAGCATTAGAGTCAGTCACTTGTTGAAGGCTGTAGTCATCAGTATTCCAAATCAGTTCTGCATCCACCCACAGGTGATGACATATGGTGAATAGAGAACACATTGATATACTGTACAAAGCCATCGATATCTCAAAGTTGCGACACTACCATTGACTCCCGTGTACAAACAATGGCCGGGTTTCCCAGAATCGCTAAGAAGCTTCTTAGGAGCGTTCTTAGAACATTCTTACAACGCTCCTAAGAAGTTCTTAGCACTTAAGAGCTTCTTAACGATTTTGGGAAACCCGGCCAATGGCAGCACATCCGGGAACTATTCCATTGAGAATGAATGAATATCTAATAAGACTTTTCTACATGACTTATTCGTGTGCATAATAATGCATTTTCATTGAGTAATATGTGGAAATGCAGTTTATAGTAATTTTCATCGAGTATTTACCGTAAATATTAATGCGATCGCTGCTGTCAATCCCGTAGTAAACCAGGGACCGAGGGAACTACTGAGTCTACCCACTAACCACGTGACCGCTCTAATCTGGCTTTAACATGGAAGTCAACGGCTGTCGCAAGTTCTCGCAACTTTGAGATATCGATGGCTTTGATACTGTAGTAAAGTACACAAAGTCCTGTCCCAGGTTTATCCCGACATTTATCACAAGACTCCATCTAGTCCTCTGCCTCAGACAGAGGATGAGTAGCATCTCCCTGCAGGACCCTTCAATACAGATATTCACACAGTTCTAGCTGCTATAGAGCTGTTCACTTTAGCAGAGACAATTCTGCTTGAAAGAAAATTATATTCTGATGGCGCCGCACACAGAACTTAACAGCCCTTTGGGGCTGGCTCTTAGGAGAAGCTCTGTTGGAGGAAATGTTGAGGAATATGTAAATCGTATGTAAAACTCTCGAACAAAAGCGTGGACCTTCTTTGAAAAATGTGTGCTCAGCCGGACTTGACAAATTCCTGTTATCCTATTCCAGAGCTAATCCTGCGTCTTTTGGCTGTCTTGGGGAACACCGTGTTCCACACACTCCACACTATGTGCAGAGATCTGAAGCCACAACAGAGTCATGGCTATTGAGGAGGACCATGTTGATTAACTCTTAGCATGAAATCTGAACCAAATGACAGGTGCACGTTTGGACACCTCGCTGCGAGAGAGAAAAACACAAGAGCTGAGTTGTTTTGTGAAAGCTTGATCAGACAATTCCATTATTTTTCCTTTTTAGTGTGGAAGGTATGACGGGTTTTCCTGACGCAACCTCAAAACAGGGGTCCCAGCAAATGCTCTCAGTCTAGCAGGATGAAGTGCTCTGTGCTGAAGCCTGCTAGTTTATAGATGAGTGCACCTCTTCACAACAGACTTCATCCGCAGCCTGAGCTGTCAGGAGATATACATGAGAGACCGTGGCATGTGACTTAACTTAATAGCTGGACGAAGTATCTCTTGAGCATCATTAAAAATAAATGCGGAGCTTGTTCCCTCCTAATTGTGTGTGTCTGTTAGGGAAAACACCCAGCTGCTCTCCAGCGCTCTCCGACAAAAGAGGATGCAGTGAAATTAAAGGTCATCTATCAGAGGGAGAGAGATGGCAGCAGGGAAGATTGTGAGCCTCAAGCAGCGCCCAACTGCACCCATCTCCTCCTCTCAAGACGCTCCTTCTGTCTTTTCCTTCTCTCACATACACAGATCCCCCCTCTCTCTCTTTCTCTCTTGTTCGCTCTTACACACATCAACACCAACCCTCCCGCTTTATCCCCCCCCCCCCCCCGCCCCACACACACACACACTTTTCCTTTTTTTCTCTCACGCTCACTCTAACACTTACAAACACACACAGACTCTCCATCTCTCCTGCACAAAGAAACTGAAATATGGATGAGGACAGGCCTAATAGGTAATTTCCCCGAGGGACGGTTACAAAAGTGTTTTGCAACCTCACCCTCTCCATCTCATCCTCTCACTACTTCCCATCTTGTTTGTGTGAAGCTTGGCTGCTGCATCAAAAGTGTGTTTTCAGTTACAAGTGTCCCAGAGTCCCACTCATCACCCCCCCAGCTCCTGCTTGATGCCCGTCACCGTGGGATATACCCACAGTTTATTAAAACTTTAATTACGCAGTGGGTAGCAAAGCCATAAAAGTTCTCGCAGCGTTATCTGGAACGTAGCAGCACACACCGATGTTTGGCAGTTGGGAGGAGGAGTGTGGTTGATGGGGCGTCAGTGTGCCCGGGCAGCAGGGTCAGCTTGGGACAGCTGGCCATAAGAGCCTTGCGTCAGTTTTCAATCATTACATTATCGACTGGTGAATGCAGTAATGTACAGTAGTCTTACCAGCATCGTCCATCACAGGGGACAAAGCCTCAAATGGCTACTCTGGAGCGAGAAGTTGTGACAAGTTCACAGTAGGGTCAGTTGGCACTCGGCACTTATTATGGCTGAACGCAATCTTAAGATGTGACTGACAAGGCTGCCGACGCGAAGGCACAGCCTCGGTCACAGAGCGCCTTCCCTCCTTCAGACACCCGCTACTACTTCAGCACAGAGAGGAAATGAAGTTGTCTCTATCAGGCATCAGTGGGGCCAAGTAGATCAAAGGCTCACTTATTAAACGGCATAGCGTTGCGAAATTATCTGTTTTTTTTTGGCCCGTGGGTGAATTCAAACTGATTACAGTAACACAAACGTGCCCATGCACTTCAAATAATCCATCAGAGTGGAAGCATAACCCATACTAATGCTTCCAGTTTCAGCTAACAAGCTGGACTAATTTGTAGTCATGAGATGCAGTGCCATACGTTATTGGTTCTGTGTTAATAAGTGAGGTTCAGTGTAATGAGTTGTAGTGTGTCACCTCAGGTATCTCAGCAACACGTCCAAACACAAATATGCAGCAAATTGAACTGAAACTCTTTATTGCTGCTCCCAGGAAATTGTCATCAGCATCAGGATCAGATAGTGAACAGTCCACATGAAAATGGTAACAGTGAATTAGTTACTTCCGTCTTCAACTACTATGGCCAAGAGATGCACTGCACATTACAAACATATTATCAGTGTAGACAGGAAAGTGAACCATATTTGACTGCCATGTTGTTAAACAATAATTACTACAAAGCGGCTGTGTGGTTAAAGTCACAATGCTATGGCATGTTTTTGACGTTCAGATTTACTTTACCTTATCATGATTACTGTCTTTTCACAGCACTGAGATGTTTTTCTAGATTGATTCATTAGCAATAACACATTATTTTGTTCATGAGTAGTCAACCTCTCTCTCTCTCTCTCTCTCTCTCTCTCTTTAGCTTTCTCTCTCTCACTCCATTCTTTCTCTGTGACCATGTCTTTGTCCTTCACTAGAACAGATTCAACACAAAGTCATCTACCAACGTGCCTTTTGCAGTGCACACACTATATTCACCTGGATTTCTTATTATCTTATGTTTGGCCTATGGATATTCGTCTCTTATCATCCTCTCCCTCTATCTCTCTCTTTTCATTCTCGCTCTCTCTTTCTCTCTCACACACACACACACACACACACACACACACACACATGCACACAGACTGTGAGATTAGTTCTTAAATTGCGCAGCATGATTCACCAGCTCCTCTGCCCCTCAGATGAGAAGTGTTGTGTGGACGACCTTGCGCTCTGCCAGCTGTATCATTTCCTGCATTAGCATAGTTCTTCGATACTTACTATTATTTACAGCAAGGGGAGGTGTGGAAATAGGAGAATCTCAGACAGGGGACTTCTTTTTTTTCTGTTAGGGACTGACAATGTCCCATAATTCATCTCTCTCTCTCTCTCTCTCTCTCTCTCTCTCTCTCTCTCTCTCTCTCCCTCTCTTTGCCTGCTCTTCATTTGAGCACCACATAAACGCCTCGTCGGGCCGATGACTCAACAGCACACCACTGTAATTTGTAGCCTCTGCTCAACTCTCCGCCTCCCCAGCAGTCTGCGTGCTCTGTTAAACTCACAATGGGGGAAGCTGACATATCTACCCCCCCCCCCCCCACACACACACACACACACACACACCCCGTCTCCTCCCGAGCTGCTTCAGACGTCCTTGCATCTTCTTGACATTCTCCGAGTGAGAGTGACACACCGAGGTGTTTAGTTTGTGTTGTGTCAGAGTCACCCTGTGTGTGTGTGTGTGTGTGTGTGTGTGTGTGTGTTCGTGTTAGTAAGCATGTCCTCTCAACAGGAGAGGGATTGCACTGCTATTTGTGCATTTGTTGGTGCTTTGTGTTCTCTTAAAGACATTGTCAGCTGTCATTGTCAGGCCTCGATTTTAACCTGTGATGCATAAAATAAATGACACAGTACTGAACGCAAGCAGAACTTTTGATGAACTGTCTGATGCATCTGAAATGTACTGAATTACCCACTTTAAGATTGCATTCTATTGTAAATTCTCAGTCTGTATCCTAATTGATGTTGATATACAGAAACAGAAACTCAATAATAGCGTAACTGCCCAAGGATACTTGCACATACAATTACATACAAACTCCTCCTTCATCGCTAATGGAACATAATGGTAGCCAAAGGTAATCATATAGTACTGTTTAACGATCAAAAAACAATTAATAATGTATAGTTAACATTAACACGAAGCATTCCCGAGACCAGCAGTTAAGTTATGTTTTCGGGGCACTGAAAACCCTGACAATAGAGTTTGAGGTAAAGCAGTTACTGAGTGAAGTGAAGTTCTAACGTTCCCCAAGAGGGCTGTTCATTTAGCTGCTGGCATATCCTATGACACAATTCTTGCTCTCTATTTACAAAGAGATTCCTTTGAGGTTTTGATTACCAAACATGGTTTAAGTCCCACAGTGTGTGCACTTCTGCACTGTGGTGAGTGACACAGGTGGGCCTTGTTGTTTACCATATTTTATGGCATATTAATCTCACCTCACAGTCAACCCTAGCAAGCTGACCATCCCTCATCTCAAGTGGGGCATCTGTTTTGAACGTGCATGCAGCCCTTGTACAGTAGGGAGGACACTGGCCTGAATGAATGTTGCGCGCATCCAGCCATCTTCATGTTTGGTTATGTGGGTCCGTGGTCTTCATCAGGGCTGTCATTGCGGTGCTCGTACCTTCCTCTAGAAAGCGCACTTGATGGTGTAAACACGGGCGAAGTGCTCCACTCCATCTCCCCTGCGCTCCGCTCTCCACCCGCCTGTCTGTCCAAAATTGGGAACAAGTGTGTGTCAGTACTGAGATGAGACAGCCATGAGGATCATTGCTTTTTTTGTGTTTTTCGACAATGAGCTTCTTCAACTAACAGCCTACGCTATGCTAAATAAAGTGTGCATGTGTGTGTGTGTGTGTGTGTGTGTGTGTGTGTGTGTGTGAGAGAGAGAGAGTTGTGTGTTTGTTTGGGGGTCGTTGTGTTGTGTATTTATGTGAATATGCGTGGATGGTGTGTGTATGATTGTTGTGTTTGTGTGTGTGTGTGCATGTCTAAGTAGTATGTGTGTGTGTGTGTGTGTGTGTGTGTGTGTGTGTGTGTGTGTGTGTGTGTGTGTGTGTGTGTGTGTGTGTGTGTGTGTGTTTGTGTGTGTGTGTGTGTGTGTGTGTGTGTGTGTGGCCAGAGTGTTGCTGAGGCTGGCACTGGCCAGGGACGACGCTGCCTCCCCCCATGCAGCCCCACATCGCTTGCGACAGCCGTTGAAACCCTCTCGGCCTCTCGGGCAACGCGCGCAAATGCGTCACTCCCATCAGCAAGGGAGCAGCGCGCCTGAACTTGTCCCAACCAAAGGGAGATGTAGGTCAACATCACACCTCCTCTGCCCAAGCCTCCCCAAGCACAGTAACCGACATTCAGAGAGGAAGAGAGAGTTGGCTCGCTCCAGCTCCACTGTTCACTGTGTGCTAAAAAGCACTGTCTGGAATCGACAAAAAAAGACCTTTGTTTTAGATGGATGGTTGCCAGATGCAACGACGTCGTCTTGTCAATGCTCGTACTCTATAGCTAGAGCTAGAGGATTGTAGATCAAACAGGGAAGATCATCAGTTGGTGTGGACATTATTGAACACTTAAGGCTGAGGATGGTGGCGGTGGTGGTGGTGGTGGTGGCCATTTATCGTAGGGCCTAACTGTTGTGATGGGCGGTGGAAAACAAATTTCCATGATTAATGATCCCCTTCATCTGTTTATACGTTCATCGATGCATCTCTCCATTCATCTCCTTCGCCAGTCTGTCAGCCCAAGGGATGGATGCAGATGGTACGGCTCTAACGTGACCATCCATAGCCGTAGGATTACTGATCAAGGTTACAGATGGGGGTCAAAGCTTCTCTCTCTCTCTCTCTCTCTCTCTCTCTCTCCCTCTCGGCCCCTCTGGTCGAGTACGTCATCGGCACATCTGAGACTGACCTCGGCTCACACGCCCACCCACATCTATTTCTTGCCTTGTGGTGCTCTGACCTCCCCGTCGTGTGACGCTCGAGCCGCGCCGAACGCACAAGGCGCACGCATACGCAGGCCGCCGCACCTCATGACCTCCGAGAGTCCGTGTAATACTCCGCTCGCTCAGTCTAATAATCTCTTGATGTCAATTTTTACTAACCACACGTTCGCTGTAAACAATCACGCCCCCACCTCCGATTCCCGTATCGGCAGGATAGAGCGATGATACCCCATTAAGGCACGAAAAAACCCCCACAAGCTTTCCCTCAGACACCCCCCCTCCTCCCCCCCAACGCTCTTTTACCACGGGGGTCATGCAGACAGCTGATTTGCAAACCCATCCATTACTCATGCGGGCAGTGGGTGGACAGCTAATTGAAGCCCCTTATGCAACGCCTTCACAGCGCCTTCATTTAAATTCTAATGTTGAGGATTACGCGTATAAAAGTGGCCCACGACTACAAGCGTCGGCTGCCTTATTCAGACGTTTTTTTTTTTCCACAATGGCCGTTATAAATCCCGTCTAAGGTCCGCTTAATGGCGGGATTAAATGGAATGACCGCCTGATGAAAGGGACTGTGCGGCAACCAAGAATAAACACAGGAACGGGCCCCTTACGCAGTACAGAAGAGTATTAGTATTAGACTTTTAAATAGGTTTCATTGTTTTGGCCCTGTCGCTGGAAAATTGCATATTTTGTTATTTTGATGGTGGGTTCAAACGATGTGCATTACAAGTCCACAGGGACAGTGAGGCCTGGGAGAGGGAGAGAGAGAGAGAGAGAGAGAGAGAGAGAGAGAGAGAGAGAGAGAGAATGGGATTTAAATGGTGAATATAGGGACAGCTTGGTCTGCAAACGGATTTGTCTGGATTTGGAGATGCCTGTGAAATCTGAATGAGTATAAGATGAGATCGTAAAGAGGTCAACCCACTGGTAAATAGGGGGGTTTAATGTGTGTGTAACGTGGCGGCATTAAAGGCCTCGGCCTCACACACAGACTAGTAATTGAATGTCTGGCATCAAAGGGAGCAGCTGTAGCTTTGTAGCGAACACAATGTAGCATACAGGTTGTCACTTAACGGGGAATGTGCTTTGGGACAAGAGCTTTGTGGATACAGAGCTAAAAGAAAACGTCAGATTACCTGTGGTAGAAAGTGCAGAGAGAGAGAGAGTAAAGTGAGAGGGAATTGGAGAGAGAGGGAGAGAGAGAGAGACGTAAAGAGACGCAGGAAAAACTATAAAAAAAAGACCTCAGTTTAAATCTTGACCCTGACATTTAGTTTATTGCCCGCTGACGCTTGGCTCTTGCATTTGCAGTTAGCTCATTACTGGGCTCTGTTTTGGAAGCTAGGACACATCGGTGCTGTCTGCGGCTGCACAGGCCCTCGGTAAACTGGGCCCCGCTCCCTGCTCCATGCTGGGCACTAATGTGCAATCTCTCTTTGTGCTCAGCCAGGCTGTTTCACCTCTCTCATCTCTCATGGGCTACAGGGGAAGGGTAGAGAAGGACACACACACACACACACAACATGTGTGCACAGTCAGGCGCTCACTCCTGCACATGCACATTCTTACTCTCTGAGCTTTCATTCAAAATGTGCTATGGCAATAGCGGAATTGGAACTCTTTGGCGTATTGTCATATTGATGTAGTGGGACTGGCCCCAGGACACTGGAGCCTAGTGGCAGCCCCTACCTGGCCGCCAGCAGCATTGGGACTCCTAACGAGTACTCACAGGGCACAGGGCACAGAGAGAGAGAGGGGGAGGTACATTATTATGGATGTATGTTATTGGTGTAATTTCCCAACTATTATACATCGATTTAGCAAAATGTATTTTGCTATGAAGTTGATACACGGGGACAGTTAATATGGTATGGTTTTGTTTCTTTTAACTTGCATAAAACACAGCCCTGCGGCTTACAGTATAAGTATACACAGTGTAAAGTGTGCAGTGTAAAGTTGCATTGTGGTGTCTGTCTTTCCTCTAGATGTAAATACTATGATCAGTTCAATGACGTGTTAAATTCCGTGTCAATAGGTATACTACTAAGCTGCAGTACTGAAAACATTGTCCTGCCCTCCACCTTTTGTTGATCAGCATCAGGATGTTTACCTGCTATTGGACTTTCCTAACAGTTGTATCTTTTGCTGAGATCTGCAGTGTTACGTGTCTGGATGCTACATGATCCACTACCTGACAGCCAGAGCAGTGTGCAGCCTGGGCCGATGATGGCAACAGTATCTACCCAATCTCAATCGTAAACCAGAAGATTGAGCGAGAGAGAGAGACAGACAGAGAGAGGAAGAGAGAGAGAAAAGAGACTGCGCCGATATGTCAGCTGTAATAAAACGTTAATCGAGAGCAAACAGATGCTGAAACACTGAGGCAGAGGCAGACACCCAGCGGCCAGATTATCAAACGTTCACACCGGCGCGGTGCTGATAATGATCCCCGACATGACATGCAAGGCCCAAACCCAACAGATTGCACAACCTGAACCTTACGTCACTGTTCCGATTCTGTGTGTGTGAGTGTATGTATTTTTCTATGTGTGTGTATGTATGGGAATGTGTTTTTCTCTCTGTGTGTGTGTGTGTGTGTGTGTGAATGTGTTTTTCTATGTGTGTGTGTGTGTGTTTCTGTTTGTGTGTGTGTGTGTGTGTGTGTATATGGGTGTCAGAGCGACTAATTGATCAGCGGGCATATTGATCAGAGTCGTGACTCCATCTGCTTGCTGACGCGGTGGCACTGCCAGTGACGACCAGACGGCCTGGTTCCCTTTCGCGTCTAGGCTGGCAGGGGCCACATACCATGGAGATGCATGCAGGATATGGGTACACAGACATGGCATCTATATGTCCCAGAGCGCAGTCAGCTCCATACCCATCTGTGAGCACGTGCAGCCCCCTCAACGGCTGGGAATCAGTAATATGGTGTGTCACTGTGAGATATCCTTATGCTGATAAAGAGATGGTATCAGCAAAAGCTATTTTTAATGTAACAATTCAACCTCCTTGTTTGCAGCATTTCCCAACTCATTTTATGCAGCGGATGTCAGGGGGCTGTAATTTATATACATTTGAACACTTTTCACATCAAAGCAAGTACAATGTTATAATGATGATCGCTGAAGGTGCTGACAAATGTGTGTTATTGTGCCCTTCCCTAATATTTAGTTTATGCTGAAGACCTGTATTAAGGTTTCTAACAAGTGTTTCTTTTGATCTCTCTCTCTCTCTCTCTCTCTCTCTCTTATCTGTTCTTGCCCCAACGCTCCCTTCACCTTTCATCTCCTGGGCTGTTACACCTTCTTACCTCACCCTCCCTCCACTCCACACCCATCTCTTCCTCCCAAACCTTCTCTCCTCCTCTCTTTTGCATCTCTTGTGTTTTGTTCTTCTCCTTTATTCCTTTGTTTACATTTGTTTTCATCTCACTTCCCACTTCCCTTCATCTCTTTATCTCTTTATTTACCAACTTTGTATCTGTTATCTCCTCTTGTCATTACTCCTCTCCTCCCTCCTCCTGTCTCTCCTCGCCTCTCCCCTCTCCTCTCTCCTCTCTCTCCTCTCCTCCCTCCTCCTGTCCTCTTCTCTCCTCCCCTCCCCTTTCCTCTCCTCTCCTCTCCTCCTCTCTCCTCCTCCCCTCCCCTCTCCTCTCCTCTCTCCTCCCTCTCCTCTCCTCTCTCCTCTTCTCCAGGACTGTTGGCGCTCTGGCTTGGCGTGTCTGCGCCTCCTCCTCCCCCCTCCTCCTCCATCGTGTCCCGCGGCCGCCGACACCATGCTCCGAGTGCCCCCCGCCGCCCGGCGCCTGCCCCCGCAGCAGCAGCAGCCCTAGCCCTCCTTGCGCCCGCCCCAGTAGGATGCCCGGTCTCGTCCAGGCTCAGGCTCGCCCTCGTCCTCGTCCTCCGCCCCGCCGCCACTGCTGCCGCCGCATCATCTCCGCCTGCCCCCACCGACGCCACCTCTCCTCCTCCTCCTCCTCCTCCTCCTCCTCGTCCGCCTCCGTCCCGACCTCGCCCGGCCCTCGGCCGCGGCGCCCCGCCCCGCCCGCGCCATGAACGATGAGGAGGTGATCGGCACCAACGCGCTGGCCTGGCTGGTGTGCTCGGGCGTGTCCATCCTGGCCAACGCCTGGGGCATCCTGAGCGTCAGCGCCAAGCAGAAGAAGTGGAAGCCGCTGGAGTTCCTGATCTGCACGCTGGCGGGCACGCACATCCTCAACATGGGCATCCCCGTCACCATGTACTGCGTCATCACGCTGCGCCGCCAGCACTCCGCCTACGAGTGGAACGAGGGCCTGTGCAAGGTGTTCGTCTCCACCTTCTACACCCTCACGCTGGTCACCTGCTTCTCCATCACCTCGCTCTCCTACCACCGCATGTGGATGGTGCGCTGGCCGGTCAACTACAGGTGAGGCCTGACAAGCGAGAGGTGTCTGCTGAACTGCGCTGTCATGTTTTTCAAGTGTGTTGTGTTCATTGTTGTTGTGTTGTTATCAAGTGTCTTTGGTCACATATCACTTATCACACATTCAGCATAGGCAGGGACAAGATGAGTTATATGTACAGTACAGTATAATCCATATCAGTCATACTTAGTTACTAAAAAAGGAGTGCCTTGGATTTTCTTTGGTTTTTGGCATTCAGAATCCCATCCAAGGAGCACCTCAAACTTAAGCAAACTTTTGAGTCCAGGAAGTGCTCCTCTCCTCCCATTTTTTAATCATGTTTAGTTACTATTTGGACATACCAACTGTGTTTGAAGGGAAAAAATAAGACCATCCCTATGTGTGTTTGAAGGGAAAAAATAAGACCATCCCTATGTTTAGAACATTCACTTATTCGCTGCATATGGTGGCTATATAGTGCCATACGCAGTGAATGTAGGGATGTTCTGAACAGGAGGTATATAATGGGAGCAGAATGTTCAGTGCATTCAAGACATGTTGTGTTCTGTGGGGGCAGAGGGTTGTCTGCAATCCATAGATTAAGTATTTATTTCAGTCGGTGTGTAACTCTAAACCCTATGAGATTACATAACCGCTGCAAAATCATACTGTGGAGCATCTGTTGTTCTGCCTACCTTGCAGTTCTGTCTAACTGGAAACACATCCTCTAGTATTTCTCTTTCACACGTCGTTCACATCTCTCAGGCACATGCAGTAGGTGTCACTCAAAATATATATCCTGCATAGTATGTATGTGCCGTGATATAAAAAAAGGATTCTTTTGTAGCTGATGTGTGTTGTTTCGCTGGTCAATATGAGAGCGGAAACAAAGGGATAGTTGCGTCTGCGCATCTGGACAGAAAGCTATTTATGAAAGCATAACTGGTGACCCCAGCAATAACGCTGACCGGGACTATGTGCTGATTCCAGCCAGGGCAGTGTCAGCGAATCTGCAGAATCGAAACACCGTGTAGTAGAGCTTTGCCGCACACGTCTGTGTAACAAATACGTACAGGTTCATACACACAAATGCACACACACACATACACACAAACACGTCTCATTAAATGTAATACATACGTACAGGTTCATACACACAAACGCACGCACACACATATACACACAAACACGTCTCATTAAATGTACAGGTTCATACACACAAACGCGCACACACACACACACACGTACAGTACACACAAACACGTCTCATTAAATATAATACATACGTAGAGGTTCATACACACAAACGCACACACACACACATACACACAAACCATCCGGCGTTGCATGATCTTGTTTTGAAACCCAAGGTAGCTCAGTGAGCATGCCCCAGCCCGGCTCATGAAAGGTTATGGCTCCTGAGAGCGGCTGCAGTGCTGCAGAGCTCAGCACAGCACAGCACAGCACAGCACAGCACAGCACAGCACAGCACAGCACAGCACAGCACAGCTCAGCACAGCACAGCACAGCACAGCACAGCACAGCACAGCACAGCACAGCACAGCACAGCACAGCACAGCCTTGTCTTGTCTCGTCTCTCCAAGCTGGGGCTGACTGGAGGAGAGATCACCTCCACTCTGGAGCTGCAGGAAAGAACATTCCCTCCAGCCATCCAGTCAGCCAATGAATATTTAAGAGCTCCAGTAGAGCAGGAGGCAGAGAGAGAGAGAGAGAGATAGATAGACAGAGAAAGAGAAAGAGAGAGAGAGAGAGTCGATGTGCGGAGACTGTATATAGAACACTATATGCCCAGGCCTCTTGCCATTGTACTAAAGCTGTAGTATTACACTGTATGTCCAACATGGAACGTTAGGCAAGCATTTGTATGCGCGTTGTGTCTACCCCAGCCTGTGTACTGTGTGTGGTTGTGGGGAGCGAGGGCGGAGAGGCTGGCTTATTATTTATGGGAGCAGCCGTGAGCGTGCGGGCCCGAGCCGGCTGGATCGCTGGGGGTGACGAGGAGCGTTTGTGACGCGAGGCTCAGCGGCCGCTGTAGCTCGGCCTGGCGCATCGCTGCCTCTCTCTCTCCCTCCCTCTCTTCCTCCCTCGTTCTCTCCCTCGCTCCCTCTCTCTCCCTCGCTCTAGTGCTGAGGTTGGGGCACATCTGCCAGAGCCGCTGTGTAGGTGAACCCCTCCTGCCGAGCGTGGTGGAGTCGCGGTGAGCCGAGCCGAGCCGAGCCGAGCGGAGCGGAGTGGCTCGCCTGCCTTCTCATGGCGATGCGGCACAGCACGGCACGGCACGGCACCACAATGTGTCTCCATCACCGCCACCCATTCATGTGCACACGCAGGGAGGGAGTCACGAGGGCAGTCTGCTCATGCGAGGCTGCCTGCGGTGGAGTCTTACGTAAAGCCAGCGCCCCCAACCCCCACCCCCCACCCACACCCCCACCCTCGCCACTCCAACCCAGAGGGGGCGCGGGGACAGCTCAAGCCAGTCGGATTCCTCCGTTTCACACGGACACTTGAAGCGTACATTGAATCACATCTCGCTCTGGCCTGCGTAACATCATAGGGATGTGTGTGTGTGTGTGTGTGTGTGTGTGTGTGTGTGTCAATGACTAGTTCTCCCTTTTCTTCGCAGAGACAATTGCTTTTCTAAAGAAAGAAAAAGTAATAGCAAAATGCCCACGTTCAAAAACCTATTATTCCAAACAACGTACAAAAAAATCAATATGAAGGCACGCACATCACAAACAAAGAATCAAGCGGTAGAGAAAGTACAAAAAGGCAAACAGTGCGACAGGATTGGAATGAGGAGTTGTCTGCTTAATACAAACAGCAATCATCCCTTTGAAAGCATGTTGATCCTCACACAATCAAAGCTGTATTGTTATTCCCTGCACAGCACGAACGCTGCATTTCATCACATGGCTGTGTGTTTCACCTGACGCAAGGTTTTGCACCATTCCATTCCTCCAGTCCCAGCATGAACCCACAGTCTGCTCCTCAACAGGGCCTTTAACAGTTAAGGGAAATGGCAGCGAGCATTGCATTAACATTCTGTGGAAAGAGACGCACAGCCTCCAACATCTGTTCTCATCAGCACCCAAGAGCTCTCTGGAGAATTCCGTCTGTTTGTTTATTTTATTATTTCTTTATTTATTTGGTTTGTTTATTTATTTCTTTTTTACGAATATAGCACTGCACTTACTGTCAGTCTCCATAGACAGTGTCGAACACACACACACACACACACACACACACACACACACTGAGAGAGAATGAGAATCGTAGAGAATGGAGGGACTGGAGTTCTGCTCCCTCCCCCTCCCCCTCCTCCTCCTCCTCCTCCTCCTTCTCCTCCTCCTCCTCCTCGACACACTGAAAAGATGATGAATGATGACTCACCTGCGTGGTTATTAAATTATTTTCCAAGCAGCAGCCCTGTTTGGGCAAGAGGGCAAAGCCGAAGATAAAAGCGAACGCAGAGCTGCGGTGGAGGACGGAATCCAAGCGGATGTACAGAGAAATAGGGAGGAGAGGATTGAAGAGTATTTTCATTGTTGTATTTCACTGAGGGAGTGAATGAGAGAGAGAGAGAGAGAGAGAGAAAAAGAGAGAGAGAAAAAAGAAAAGCAAAGGTTTCAGGAGAGGTATTCCCTGGGGCTCCCTTGCTAAACCGATCATCCAGCGAGAGCCAGAGCCGCAGATGTGTCCATTTTGATTAAGAGCCTTATTACCTGCCTGGCCGCGGTGACTTGGAGCAGAGATGGATTCTGATGCCTCAGGACAGAAAGCACGTCAACGTAGAGTTTTAGCCTCTTATCCGTTCCCACTGAGCTCTCAGGATTGGACGTGTCGTGAACCTCCCAAATCTGGGTTCAAATAAGAGGCCATGCAGGCAGTCTAATAAGCACTCTGGATGGCCCCGCTGTGGTTGAGGCTGAGATGCTCCACACACAGTGGGTGCCTCTCAACATCTCTCCTCGGTCCTTGATGCTCGTTCCCCTCCAGGCTCGTTCCCACTGATCTAGCTAACATTGGATAGACTATCCCATTGTTGCCGCCCCATCATTCTTTATGTAGATCAGCGAGGACGAGGACCGAGGAAGCAAGGGAGGATGTATGAAAGACGAATCGGAGGCACACAGTGACTTGCAGAGCGTTGTGGATGTGCTCACCATGGGGCCAGTCCATGCGGAAAATCACTCTCCCTGCTCGCTCAGGCAGCCAATCAGACCCTCAGCGAGCCACTGACAGGCCTCGGAAACCCTTCAGCACACAGTCACCCTCAGAAAGCACCCCTGCTGAGAAGATAGCACAAGGCAATGCACGATCAAAGATGGCTTGATGAGATCTCCTGAGCCCCTTAAGGATATGAGCTTCACAGTACTGTGTGTGCACTGTTTACAGTTGTTTGTGTTAGCAACATATATTATTATCAAATGTTTTTAAAAATGACTCGGAGAAAGTTTGTCTGGGTGAAACGAGAGGTAGAAATCATGCACATTTAGGCATTGCAGAAAATCCCCCCAAGACCATGTGCTCACCTTTAGGTGTGAACGGCTAATGCCATTAAAAGAGAGCATATCGATCGAGCGCAGCCTGCGGATCTCCCAGCACGTTGAGGGAGATGGAGTGGTGTAATAATGGTGGGCTGCCTATTCAGAGGCCTCAGAGCCTCCGACTGAGCATCTCTGGGAAAAGTGCCAAGCTTGACCTTTAGCCAGGGCTCGTTCAGATCATTTATTTGGTCAATTATTCACGACGGATTTGATACTTTATTCTCAAGTCTTTGGGTGTTGTGGTGGAGTAGCGGAGTCACATAATTGGAGTGATTGTAATATACTTGAGTTGATGCCACAGTATTGAGTTTTTCTTTATTTTCTCTTTCTCCAGTAATTGATGTATTGGGTGGGAAAGGCTTGGCTCGTAAAAGTCATTTAATGACAAACTTATCACACCTAACAGGTTTACGAATTACAATCAATTAGGGCTCTCAGAACAAGGTTGCTCATGCATGCAAAGTACAAATTATGTGAATAAAGACACAATTTTGATAATGAGTTCAATCCATTCAGGATAGTTTGCCTTTAATGGAGTTATTTTTGTGTCACATAACCCTCCCATTTTCCAGGGTTTTTTTTATTCTCTCTTTCTTTGCTCCTTTACTCCTTTTCTCTCTGCTGCGATAGCAATGTTTAAAGCTAAGGTTCATCAGAATCCTGAGATATGCCTGCTTGACAACGGGAGAGATAGAACTAACGACTGGCTTTTGGCCGTAGCAACCATCCATTTAGAACTAACGACTGGCCTTTGGCCATAGCAACCATCCATTTAGAACTAGTAGCAGCAATTTGTCCTGCAAGTTTAGATAAGTTTGGATATGTGGTGGAAAGAAGTAGTTCTACGAACAAGACAGTTTTAGCAATGTAAACGTTTACAAAACCAGTTATTATAATAGGAAATGAACACTACACGAGAGGCAACAGTGGAATAAAGTTATAAACGAGAAATAAGCGGCATAATGGCCTTCGAGGTGACCTGTTCGATGGAAATAATGTCTCGGCGAAGGCAACTCGCACGTCGCCAGAGTTCTAAGCCCCCACCTAGCCATTATTTCCATCGAACAGGTTACCTCATCGACCATTATCCCTTACACGTACAGTATGTATGTATCTAATCTTTGTATATTTCAGTAACTGTCTCACTGCTGCTCACTTTGTCTCTCTATGTATCTTTGCATCTATATCTCTGTATGTGTGTGTGTTCCGTCCCTCAGGCTGAGCAACACTAAGAAGCAGGCGGTCCACACGGTCATGGGCATCTGGATGGTCTCCTTCATCCTGTCCACGCTGCCGGCCGTGGGCTGGCACGACACCACCGAGCGCTTCTACACGCACGACTGCCGCTTCATCGTCACGGAGATCGGCCTGGGCTTCGGCGTGTGCTTCCTGCTGCTGATCGGCGGCAGCGTGGTCATGGGCGTGGTCTGCATCGGCATCGCCCTCTTCCAGACCTTCTCGCTGCAGGCCGGCCACTGCGCCGACAAGAACAAGTTCAACGTGCCCACCATCGTGGTGGAGGACGCGCAGGGCAAGCGGCGCTCGTCCATCGACGGCTCGGAGCCCGTCAAGACCTCGCTGCAGATCACCTACCTGATCAGCGGCATCGTCTTCATCTACGACTTCCTCACCGGCTTCCCCATACTGGTAAAGAGTTCTCTGGGCTTTTGCTTTGTCTTCGTCTTGTCTGACCAGCGGTAGAGGCTACGCACTTTTTGTTTCTAATCTTTCAGTAGTCTTGACCACTTTGGTCACTAGTTTAGTAGGTGGTATTGGTGGACAGTAAAGGACTGGTCGCTGGTGACGTACAGCATGGAGCCTTCAGAGCTAATCATTTAACTCCTCTCATTAAATGCACAATAGACTTGGAAATAAATATGTGCGCACACACACCCACACACCCACTAACACACGCACACACAAACACGAACACAGACGCGCTCACCAGCGAATAAGTGCACTCTCTCAACTCTCGAGCATATACAACTGAAGTCTATGTAGTCTACAGTATGCTGTTCCACAAAATATGACTAAGAATCATAGCGCCGTTTGGAGTGGATTAGTGAGGGCCACTCACTCAGAGTCGGGGGTACTCCAGCTGGGCCCACTGAGCGCGTGCGGAGCAGCAGCCATGGCCAGTTGTGGGTGGGGGGCACAGCGGGAAGAGAGAGAGAGAGAGAATTTGAATTTCAAAAGCCCTTTATTACAAAAAAATATTAAAAGACATTACAATGTCACTTCTTAGAGGTATAAGATCATCAAAAAAACATCAGGACGCAGGTACAGGAATCTCTAGGAGGCTGTTAAATTGTACTTTATCCTTAGTCTGGTTTTCACCATACTAAGCTCAATCTTTGAGTTTGGGAAGGCTGCGCTTTGTTTCTACTGCACTTCGCGTCGCTTAAGTTTCGTTATCGTCACGTCACCGGCCAATAGCGTGCCAGGACTAGAGTATGACCGTTTCTGATTGGAGCCAAAGGTTCTGGCAATAAACAGAGGAGATAGATCGGCTGGTTTCCAGCCTGAGCTGCCGGGCGAAATTCAAATTCCCCGGAAGTTCAGGCAGGGTTCACCCAGCCTAATTTATCTGTCACGATATGCCAGAAGAGGAGAAATCACCTTTTTAAGCGGTGCGTGCACAACGGGAATGACAGCAAATCTGTTGAATCTTCGCCGGGTTTAACAGTCAAAACGTATGTTTTTTCGTGAAATGAGTTCACGATATAAAACTGTAGACTGTAGACTGTCAAATTATGCGAAAATGTGAAATTCAACATTTTATCCCGGAACTTTTTTTATTGTGGATCTTCTCAAAAATAACGTGCGCAAAGCGACTGATTTCGCTTTGAAGGGTCACATCTTAACTTGATAAAATGATAAAATGATAAAATTCAACAATTGACACTTATACCTTCGCTTCTGTGTGTACTTATAACCAAAAGTAAATACTTCCATGGAAAAAGCTTCATTGAAAGAAATAAACAAACTCTGTAAAATGGAAAATAAAGGCACCAAACATGTGCAATACATAAAGGCATGAAAAACAGTTTCCCTGTCGGCACAGAATGGGCACTCATGCCTCACATCTGAATTCAAAACACAAATAAAAGAATTGACAGCCACTGCACCATATAAAATCCCCCATTGTAAATCCCCAACCCTTTTAATTAATGGTGAGAGAGGGGGGGGGGGGGGGGGAGGGAAGGAGAGAGATAAATAGATCTTCTTTTTAGAATGAAGCAAAATACTTTTTTCTTCATAAAAACTTCATAAAAAAGACAGGAAAACAACATTGTCCAGAAACACTTTCTATAGCATTTCTCCGGCTAATCCATATTGGCATCTTTGCTTGCCCACTTACAAGGTTCAATAATTGGCACTGTGATTTGTTTCTTCTGTGAGTACCAAACACCCAACATGAAACAATGATTTGTAAACACCCAAAATTAAAACCTTTGAATATCAACTCTAGGCGACAAAACAAAGAATCAAGTCAGACACATTCCATAAAACAATGAAAAACGATGTATCTTTCTGGACAAATAGGACCTTCAGTTGGATTTACATCACAAACAAAGGAGTTGACAGTTCCTGTGCCATGTAAAATTGCCCACTGCAAATCATTACACTTTTTTGATAATGGTGGTTTATACAAAGCTCCCCATGCAGGTTTTTTTTAATTTTTTTATTTGAGGCTTTTACACAAGCTTTATAAAAAACGTTCTCATCTATAAATTCTAAATTAAAAGCAGTTAAATCTAATACATGGGTTTCATCAGGTCCCTTTCCACAGGTGTATAAAATCAAGCACCTTGATTATGAATGCGGTCTACATGGTGATTGATTAATACACCTGTGGAAAGGGACCTGATGAAATTCATGAATAGATTACAAACACACCCAGCATAATCAGGTGTGAGACTTAAAGGGATAGTTCGGGTTTTAAGACACGAAGTTATATGGGTTCCCTGTCAGCAACGTTGTGCATCAGCACTGACTTACCCCCCGACAGCGTCCTGTGAGCCGAGATCCAGCCGGTTTTTGATCGTTTTTGATGCTGAACAAAGTAGTCCGGCAAGTTTCTGGGGTCACGAAAGTTAAGTGTTTTTCTTCTCAAAACCATATGCGTTGAAAAGAGTGATATATTTGCACCACAAAAACGTTGTCGAGCTGTCAGTAGCGCGCAGTGATAGGAATCGAGAAAAATAGTGCCAAGATAACGAGGTTTGAATTTTTCCTGGACAACGTTTTTGTGGTGCAAATATATCACTCTTTTGAACACGTATGGTTTTGAGAAGAAAAACACTTTACTTTCGTGACCCCAGAAACTTGCCGGACTACTTTCTTCAGCATCAAAAACCGGCTGGATCTCGACTCACAGGACGCTGTTGGGGGGGTAAGTCATTGCTGATGCACAACGTTGCTGACAGGGAACCCATATAACTTCGTGTCTTAAAACCCGAACTATCCCTTTAACAATGGGAAAGACTTCATCACTGGACTTTGATAACTCACTGTGAAATGTCTGTTATAGAGCACATGCTCTTTCTGTTAGAGCATGTCTGGAGAATTTTGACTCTTAACACACCACACACTACAAGAGAATCTCATAAGATAATCTTAAGAGCTTAAGAAAATCGCCCGTTTTCTGTCTTTGGTCGGAAGGGGGAAAATCGGGGCAAAATCAGCCGATTATCTTTCCCCCCTTTCCTTTTTAAGGTGTAGCCACATTTTCTGCATTACTAATAGTTTAACCCACTACAAGATCTCTTGGAGTTTTTTTCTATTATTCCTCCATTGCTTAAAAAATAGTCCAAGGAAGCGGCCATTCCTGCAGAAATGTCCAAGCGTAGGCCTACACCTCTAATCAGGGATTCCTTCCAAATTGATACATCCAAATCCAGCCCACCAATCCCAGGGGTTTCCACACCAAGTATTTTGGTCCATACACTGGAGGCGAAAAGCAGTAACCTTGTCCCCCTTCCTCTTTTGGTGAAAACAAAACACTTTGAGGTACCCAGTGCAACTTATCCCAGAAGAAGTCCAGTATTGATGATTGTATGCTGGAAAGCAGGCATGGCAAAGGGGCAATACACGTGAAACGATGCCACAAGGAAGATGCCACCAGATTATTACAGATTAATATATGCCCCCGATAGGATATTTGTGGACGAGCCCCCACTTATTACAATACCAAGCTGATATTATAATAAAGATGAGAGAAAACCGGGCGTTCAGGTTACAAGAATAACAACTTTAATTAGGTTTAGCAAACGAAGGGTAACGCCGCTCAAAGTAGTCTCCCCGAGACCCCTGGAGAACAGGGCTTTTATGATACGCTGACACACCTCCTAGAATTTCCCCAATCAGGAACATCAGCATCTGAACAGAGAAACAAAACAGAAAACAACCAGCAGGGGAAAACGAACGAACCTGCTGTGTTCATCACAAACCAGGACCATCTATTATGGCACCCTTTGATTTTCTGAAGGATACCATCCCAGTTTTTTCCTCTCCCCCTGCCCCATTTACCTATTAGTAGGGCTTCACTCTAGGCTGTGTGAGCAACGTAATTCTATATAAAAGAATGACTTTTAATTAGTCAAAAATATCCAAAAAGGTGCACAAACTCTACCACACATAAAATCCTAATACCTAGTACACTCTCAGCAGTTCTCAGTCCTGCGGCTCTCCCTCTGAGGAGCTCTCTGTCCTCTCAAAGCCTGCACTGCAGTTAGCTCGTCCCTCTGATCAAAGTCAGGTGTACCTATTAACAATCTACCTGCTGGCCAATTACTGGCCCCACTCTGAATGAGTCCTGTTATTCACATGGCTAGCACTACGTGCTTACGTGCCCCACGTAGTCTCAAGTATTAATTCGATTTTCAATATTTTTTTGATGTTTTACAATTATGACAGTAAAAAGGACAAAAAAAGTCCACACACTAAAGCTCCAATATTATTTATTTTTATTCACCACATGTGACGTTTCGGGACACACTGCCCTTCCTCAGCCCTTCCTTACAATTATGACCACATCATCAGCATATGCAGATAATAACAAACACACATTAGAATGTGTTACTTATGTGTTTCTGGTTTAAGTGTCACTTAAACCAGAAATAACTTTCCTAAGTTTGTGTAAAAGAGGTTCAAGTTTCCAGGGAATACAGCATCCCTGAAAGAGCACATTCCCCCTGAATGTAGAGCATAAACCACCATTCATCTTTAATATGCTTTCAGCGTCACAATACAAGACCTTTATCTTGGTGATTAGACCTAAGCTGAACCCGAATGCTGACAGTTTTCCAAAATTATTCATGTTCCACGCTATCAAATGCCTTTTCTTGATCTAAGGAAATTAGACCAGCGTCAAATCCCAATAGCCTTGAGAGTTCCAAATATCCTGGAAGTGATACTGTCAAAAATTGATCTGTTTGGCACATTATAGGCCTGATCAGAGTGAATGACCTGCCCCACTACTTTCTTCAGTCTAATGGCCAGAGTTTTTGAAAAAAAGTTTGTAATTGCTGCTCAGCAGCGCAACTGGTCTTCAATTCTTTACATTTTGCAAGTTGCCTTTCTTGGGAGGCAAAGTTCAAAACAGCTCTTTCGCAGGATGTGGGTAGCTGACCTTTGGAAATGCTCTCATTTAACACTTCTAGCAGATCCTCCCCAAGCACAGGCCAGAGGCCCCTGTAGAGCTCTATGGGGAGACCATCAAACCCAGGCGCTTTCCCACACTCCATGCCCTGAAGTCAGTCAGTTCCTCCAGGGATTGTGCTGCCTCTAATTCCATGGCAGATTCCTCTGAGCCCTTGGGAAGATCATCAAACAACTCCCTTTGCATGTCCCATTTTTTCAGTGCTTTCACAGAAGCATAGAAACTGATGGCAGTCTTTATTGCATCTCAGAAAGATCTATAGATAGATCCCCTGCTTCGGAAAGCAGAGCATGCATGTGTCATCTCTGGCCTTTTAATTTATTTTTTGTGATGACTGAAGAAAAAATTGGATGGAGCATCCATCTGTGCTACATCCTGATAGCGAGATCTGACCAGCACACCTTGAGCGCAGCAGATAATAGTATAAGTATAAATACTGTTATTCTGTGAGTGAAATTCGGTCTCTGTATTTTATCCCAATTTGTGAATTAGTGAACACACATACTAACCCAGAGCAGTGAGCTGCCTGCCCAAACAGCGGCGCTCGGGCAGCAGTGAGGGGTTGGGCGCCTTGCTCAAGGGCATTTCAGTCGTGGACTGGTCGGGGATTGAATCGGCAACCCTTCGGTTACAAGCTCGAAGCCCTAACCAATAGGCCACGGCTGCCCCTATCAACCAAGATCAACCAATGTCAATCTATGGGTGCAATTTAGCGATTCAGCTGGATCCTGAAGTTCTTCATTTTTCCATTTCCATCTCCAGGCTGTCCATAGATCTGATTATGTCACTAGTGACATTGCAAGTATATTGCTGACAAAGCTGTTTAATATGAATCTTCCCAAAATCCCACCACTGTTGTGAGGATTTAAAGGAAGACTTGTATTTCTGAAGTCATTCCAGAAAAAAAATTAAAACTTCTTTATTAAAATGTGTGTCACTCAGTAGCGTTGTGTTTAAGCGGCAGTATGCACTCATTGGCTTTATGTCTCGTGCCTATTACACTTTGCACCATGCTGTGATCAGACAAAGTAAGTAAAAAAAATATTACAACTCTGAAAAACATTACGATGATGCTGAAAACTATACACTCTATCAAGCTTAGCCAGAGACAAAACATTATCTCTAGCATGTGCCCATGTGTACTGTATAAGTGGTGGAATTAAAATCCCCTGCTAAAACTAAGTACTCATCTTTGTTACAATTATTCAATACATTACATAATTGGTCAAAAAAACAACATCCGATCAATCCCAGGTGAAGGTGCATAAACACATGTAAACACAAAAACATAGTGTTCAAAAAACGCTCTGATTTTTAAGAGTCATATCTCTACTTCACTCTCAACAGCATAAGACAGAGGAACAACATTTCTAGAGAAGCGCAAACCTACTCCACTTACAGAAGATTTATGGCTGAGAAAGGTTTTACCTTCTCATTCTCTAACTCATTTAACAGCATTCTTGTCATCACTATGTGTTTCTTGAATGAACATAACATCAATATGATTTTATTTATCCATTCCAAAAGCTGCACTCTTTTCCTTATGTCCCTTGCACCATTGATGTTTAAAGTTGCTATTTTAAAACTACCCATTGATAGGAGAGAGCGGAAAAACAAATCAAGGTTTGCAACTAAAGCCTACCTTACATTGACAGACTTTGCAAAGATTTGGAAAAGATTTTTTGAAAGACTACAGTCTCAGACCCTCTCACATCTAAAGACAATCCATGGAGTTTTTAGTCACAGTCTAGTCACAGGCCAGTCTCAGATTAGGATTTTGCAAAGACTGTGGGTCACTATTTACAAGACTGCTGCTAGATTCCTTAAAATTATTTCCATCCCACTAGGCTACACGTCATCATCAACAGGAACTCACATGGTAGCCTACTCATATCAAAGTATTTTTTTCGCGTTTCTGCAGCATTGTTTGATGTGTGACATCACTAACCGATATAGAGTTGTTCTGTCACGTAGAATAGCCGACTAATAAATTATAAAAGATGAAATAACAAATAATCATATAGGCTACAGCTGTCGCCTATTTTGCCCCTCCTGTTTCGTGTTCGACCGAGGTCACTATTGGTTTTTAATGTTCACGTCACTATTTGCATGAGCCACGACTGAAAAGACTACCGATAATATCAAACATGTTTGATATTGTCGTAACGGCAAAACTAGAAAAAGACTGACTCCGACGGACTTAAAACCGCTAAGATTGGCACCTTACACTAAACGATGTAGATGACGGGAGCGCGCCAAGATTCTAGTACAACTCCCAAGATTTCCGCCCGATTTTGGAAATTTAGTCGCCGACTGTTAAAACAGACCAAAATCGTTAGCCTGGAAGTGACGCGGGCATGTCCTTTCGCCGCTACAAAACGCTATTTTTATACCTCTTCTACTGTTCCAAACAACACTACACTTACGTGGTAGTGAGTAGAGGATCCCTAAAGCCTGACCGAAGTATCCCCACGTCTTTATGTGGTCGGATAGAGAGTCCAGAATGAATTTAATCGAGTCCGTACCTTTCCGGAAATGTTCATAAAGTGTTGAACAAGCGTTGCCAGCTGCAGCAGCAACATTTCCGGAAAGGTACTGACTCGATTAAATTTATTCTTCGGATACTTCGGTTTGGCTTTAGGGACCCTCTACTCACTACCACGTAAGTGTAGTGTTGTTTGGAACAGTAGAAGAGGTATAAAAATAGCGTTTTGTAGCGGCGAAAGACATGCCCGCATCACTTCCAGGCTAACGAGTTTTGGCTAAAAACGGTGAGCTCGAACTTTCTCAAAATACATCCGAATGACATGATTTTGGTGTCAACTCAACGTATGTACCCCCAATAGTCCGAAAAATTGATCTAAAGTGCATTTCACTCCGGATTATCCCTTTAACTAATCAGCTGCAAAATGCAAAGCCTGCAATCATGCTCCCAATCATGCTCATGAAAAGGCAGACTGGTCAACTGAGGAGTGTTGTAAAACACGTTCAAGCTGTAGGGTAAGCTCTGCAGAGAAGTCTGCGTAAAACGAGCGAACGAACGAACGAAAAGCGGAAGCGAAAACAGCAAAGACATCGCCAAACCTACATAGTTCCTCTTTAATTGATGACATAAGTTGTCCATACATTGCCAATTCACATTCAAAAAGTCGTAGTACGTTGCTATATGCAGGGGTCAAGAACATTAACAAGAACATTAACAAATTGTGTCTTTGATAACAACATTCACTTTGTCAACACTGTCCAGAAAAAGGACAACAGATCCATTCATCCTTGAAGCTGATAGGCTGTCTTGACCTACAACATTACTTACTGCTAAACCACATTCCTCAGCTGAAATATCAGAGCTTGCAGGTATTTTAATTATATGTCGTTTTCAAACACCACTGCTTTCTAACAAATGGAAACACACCCAATAAAAAAAAAACCCAAAATAACTAAGAAAAACACTATAACACACACAAAAGTGAGGGAATAATTAAATCATGAAACAAACAAACAAAAAAAAACAGGTTAAAGATAAAATGGTGGAGAGAAATCACTCAAACCAAACCAACAGTGTTCAAACGTTCCCGCACTCACAAACGCCACACCTACTCAGTCAGAGGGAAAGAGGGAGAGAGAGAGAGAGAGAGAGAGAGAGAGAGAGAGAGAGAGAATCGTCCTTAAATTTTAATGCTGCGTTGGATGTTTGTCCTCGGCCAGCCGGCGGTGCTGGAAGTTCCTCTGACATCAGCGGCGTGGCGTGGGTGGGGGCCACAGACAGGCTTTTGAGTCAGCATGGGGGATGGGGGCGCAGAGAGGAGAGGGAGATCACATGCTGTACCGCAAATATACACTCACTCTTTCTTTCTCTCTTTCTCTCTCTGTTCATTCCCTCTATCTCTCTCCCTCTCTCTGGGGAGGAGGGCTGGATGTGGGGAGCCACTGAGTCGAGCATAATGGGGTAAAAAAGAGAGAATGCTCATCATCATTCTTAATTAGAGAACTAATGTTTCCCAAAGAGAGCAGGAATGCTTTTTGCCACTGTATTATTTACATCGGGCTTTGCACTTAACCTCAGCCAGCGATGGAAGTAGGTCACAGGCTGTGTTTTAGTACATGTGTATGCATTTTGGGTGCGTGTATTCATTTGTGCTCTGTGCATGCTGGTGTGTGTGTGTGTGTGTGTGTGTGTGTGTGTGTTTGGTTGTGTCCGCTAATACTTTGTTTGGATTGTGCATACCAACAAGGTTTTGGAATTAGAGCCATGTGTTTTTGTCTGTCTCTTACGTGTGTGTAGTCATGTTTGTTTGTGTCGTGCTGTCGTGCACAGCAATAGCAGCCACCCTAATCCTTCGCCCTTGTCGGACTCTTTCAAAAGGCGCAGAGACAAACCGATATGAAAACACTCCGCTGCAAATCTTGGCCCTCCAGGTTGCCCATTTATACAAATTAAGAGTCATTAGGAGCCAGTGCTCAGAGCAAATTGCGTCCATGTGTCTGATAAATCTGCCAAATAATGGCTACTGTTGCATAGAAAATAGGCTCGGGCATGGGAGTGTCAAGATGTTCTCTCAAGGAGAGGGCCAGGATGAGATGCCTTTGGGCTGCGCTTAAAAATACATGCTCACCCCCTGCTTGCATTTTAATATGGCTCTTTGTGGATCACTACGCTGATGTCGTGTTCTGCCCCAAACACAAAATGGAACTGTATTTCTGCAGAAAGGGGGCCCAGACGTTTTGGCAAAACATCAGAACAGATTGTACAACATCAGGCTCGATGAGTAAAATGAGTATGCAAGTTGTCAAATAAGACACATATAGGCCTGTGGATCTGGCTCTTCATCTTGGGCTGAAATAAAAATAAGTCTTGAAAACACAACTCTTTTTTGAGTGTCTGTTGTTGGAGTGTAGCACTCTTTCTGAGGTAGACATTCGGAGCAGGCACTGATACCAGGTCAGTGAATGTCATTGGTTGTCTGTTTACGCTCGTTCAGGCCTGTGCCATGACTACAGTGAACAAGCTGGATGTTAGGTTCTGAGGTGGAGAGGCCATGGTGTGCTTTGATTGTGCTGCTGATGCCCGTGAGATGTCTGACTGGTGCTCCGAGTTCAGTCAGCTGGGTTCCCATGCAGCGAGAGGAGGACCGACGCTCTGAGTTTTGCTCTCTCAACAGCTCCTGCATTACAGTGAACTCAACTGCCAATGCACTCTTTCAATGAATCTCCCCGGCAGCCCCTGGGTGTGTGTAATACCACTATAGTGTCGAGTCTCTCTCTCTCTCTCTCTCTCTCTCTCTCTCTCTCTCTCTCTCTCTCTCGGTCTCTTTCGGTGAGGTGAGGTGCCGCAAGAGACCTCCCCACGCTGGTGTCAGCCGTCACCAGTCACCCAGAGACCCTGAGGAGCTCTCTTTCCTCTCACGGCCCGCCCGCCCGCCCGCCCGACACACTCCTCTCACAGCTGAGGCTCCTGCGTGGCTCGCCTCCCTATTGTCTTTCGGCTGCCAGGAATCGTGTCAGCACTGACTGCTCCGGACAGCTCTCTCTCTCTCTCTCTCTCTCTCTCTCTCTCTCTCTCATTCTCCCTCTCTCTTGCTCTCTTTCCTTAGATATTCGTGTGTAATTACACAGGGGTAGGGGGTCCTCAGGGATGTACTTGCCTTGCATCGCTGGTGTTATTGATTTCTTCTATTGCACCATGTATGGAGCCCAATGGAAGTCAGGTCAGCGGGTATGCAGATGAGGAGCGCTGGAGGAGGCGGCGTGGTTAGCAGCAGTCCATAGGCATCGGGGGGGGGGGGGGGGGGCGACACCACGTGGCCTTTCTCTACTTTTGAAGAAAAAAGGCTCGGGCACGCTCGGAGCAGGGCTATCGGCGTGCGTCTCGGGCAGATGTCTGCGCGCTCGTTCTCTCTGTCTGTCTGTCTGTTCATCTATCTATCAGGCCATCTGGGGCTCTCCGTTGGTGTGTCTGTCTGTATATGCCTGGTCTTTCTTTCTCTCTCTG
>NC_085000.1:22512039-22529539 GCF_963854185.1 Sardina pilchardus | reverse complement strand
TATGTTTCTCTTAAGCGTGTGTGTGTGTGTGTGTGTGTGTGTGTGTGAGAGAGAGAGAGAGAGAGAGAAATAAGCATTGGCAGTGGTCTGAATGAGAGTCATAAGATATTACGTCTATGAAAATGTGCCCAGTCACGCAGTTAAACTTTTTGATAAATTCTAGTTCAGTCAAGTGCCATAATAATAAATATGAAATGTAATTATCTGCCCAGCACCACAACAGCAAATAGACTTTAGATATTAAAGACATTCAGATATTAGACTTCTACATCCATCAGAGCAACAAGCACAAATGGGATCTCATTGTCCCTCATTTGCATTAAACAATGTAACGGGTCAAACTGTATATGTGTTATTACTTTCCAAACCCACATTACACGTCAATACTGGGAATCCAGTTTATTATAGTGTGGTTATGTAGAATTTGCCACTGAGTAAATTGTCAGCCATCTTTCTTGATTTACATTCAGACATTCAGACCCTGCTCTAAGTTTGCAGTTTGCACTATGTACCGGTAGTGAATTTGAGCTTACTGGACTTTTTGCTCTGATATAGTTAGATCATGAGTGGCACTCTCAGCTAGACTGTCGATAAAAACAAATCAAAGAGCGAACAGTCCTGAGTTGGCACACTATGCTGCATATAAACGGACTGGGCCCAAGGTTGCACTTCTCAGGCTTATAGCGGGGCCACGGAGAGCTTGGTTGCTCGATCGTTATTAATAACATGTCTCACTGCTGAATTCTGCACTGCGGTGTATATTTCTGCTGAAGGACAATCAATTCTTGAATGGGTTCTCTTCTTTTTGTCAGGCCGTCACTCTGCTTTGGAGTTTTTTGTCTGCCTCTCTTTCTCTTTTCGCTTTGTCTCAGTCTCTTCTTCTCACCCCTTTCTGCTTCTCTGCCCCCCCTTTCTCTCTCTCTCTCTCTCTCACCCTTTCTTTTATCTGTCTCTCCTCACCTGAATACACATCCCTCCTGATTATTGACTGTCCTTCTCTCTTCTTCTTTCCCTCTGCTTCTCTTCCTCACTCTCTTTATCTCACTCTCCCTCTTTTTTTTCATCAACTGTCTCTACCTGAATCCACTTCCCTGAGAGAGAGAGAGAGATTAACTTCCTGATTGTTAACCTCTCTCTCTCTCTCTCTCTGGCCTTTGTCAGGTGGTGAGCTTTGCGAGTCTGAAGTACGACCGCTCGTACACGTGGATGGTGCTGTGCGTGCTCTGGTGCTCCATCGCCCAGTCCATCCTGCTGCCCATGTTCCTGTGGGCGTGCGACCGCTACCGCGCCGACGTCAAGATGGTGTGGGAGAAGTGCGTGGCCATCATGTCCAACGACGACGTGGACGAAGGTAACGTCCCCCATCACCGGCCTTACTTGCATGGGGGAG
Source organism: Sardina pilchardus (assembly GCF_963854185.1). Lineage (NCBI taxonomy): Eukaryota > Metazoa > Chordata > Actinopteri > Clupeiformes > Clupeidae > Sardina > Sardina pilchardus. Next base: position 22,528,149 of record NC_085000.1, on the reverse strand, counting down.
CAAGATGGAAATGGAGAAGGAGAGGGAGAGGGAGAGGGAGGGAAATGGTGCTAGGAGGAGAGTGAAGGATGGCTGTCAGGGTTACAGACTTTGGCCTCTAATTGGGTCAGTCCTCCCGAGTCAATTGATGTCAAATCGATAATGGGAAGACGAGCAGAAATGGGCCCCAGTGGTAATTTCAGCCATATTTGAATTAGGTGGTGAGGCTTTTTTTTCCCTCCATGGCTTGAAATGTGTCAGACCTAATCTCCCAGGGTGGACCAATGATGATTATGGAAGGCAGAGCGTGAGAGAGACTCATTGGATTTATCATGTGACCTACTTCTCCATCTGGAAAGGTAGTCAGCTAAAAAAAGACTGAATGCTGTCACAGCTGTTTATCATGGGCTCAGGGGACAATACTAAGGAGCTCTATAGAAAGGCACCACAAATGATCACAAACGATTCTTGTTAGTAGCAGCTGATCACGGTTTTCTCTGGAAGGCTGAATCTGTAACAGTATGGGTTGTACGACACATTTCATAGTCGTAAAGTGTTTTACTGTTATGTAATAACTGTCATAATTAAAGTGTTATCTCCTTAAGAGCACTGACCGGTCATTAAATTATTATTTTCTCTCTGGTCATAAGACCAGATGTCCCCCTGATCATAAATCTGCCCAAATTTGGCTGAAAGTCAGGCTTTGGTTTGACAGGATAGGGCCAATTAAAACACTCTCTAAAACGTTTTCTTAATTAGACATCCTTCCCTCTTGCCAAGTGTGTTGGTATTTGTGCTGTGATGTAGCAGTAATTCTTAGTACATTAAAAATAATGATTGTGCTGTTTATGTCTGAGTGTATGTGTATGTATGTGAGTGTGTGTGTTTTTTTTTGAGGGGCGGGGTTAGTGTGTGATAGTGTCAATTTGTGCTGTTAATGTTACCAGTTCTCTACTCTTCTTTGCAGAAGGGTTGCCTTGTATAACCCAGCTGAGTTGTATGTATAAGGGTTGTTTCTTGTTCTCCTAAAGCTACTGACCTGCATGCTAAGCTAATGCCTGTGCTAATCTCATCTCTCATCTTGCAACTGGCCACGCCTGCCACAAGATCAGCATTTTACACTGTACTTCAAAGGCTCATGCCTCCAAAGTCCACTCTAAAACCTGCCCAGTTAAACCCTATGGGGTCAACACAGACCCCCCCCAAAAAAAGTAAAATTATTTAACATTATTATTTTGTTTTAGAGGCACGTCCTATTATGCCTCACCATATAGGTAACAGGTGCCACCTCTTCCCCAGAGAGGTTGTTTTGTTTTGTTTTGTTTTGTTTCGTTTTGATCTGCACTAAGGTGTACAGCATCACCTATGTGTTCAAGGCCAGCAGCTAAGATTTTCAGACAGATGTTTTTTTTTCCTGAATGAACCTGAAAAATACTGTCCAAATACTGAAATCAATATTGATTGATTTGTCTTCACCTAAAACAAAAGCTTCCCTAACACCAAATTTCAGTTTAGAAATCATCAAAGAAGAGACATGGAAAATAAGAAGATGCTCTTGTCTTTTTGATCTATTACTTTTTTATCTGTCTGTCTGTCTGTCTGTGTATCTGAGTCCATTTCGTTTTGAATTCTGATATATATGCTTTCTGCATTCGCAGAAAACAGCCAGGATGGAGCCTTTCATCCGGATTTAATTTATGACAGACCGTATGACTATAGCCCGGGGCCCGATATCATGACGATAGACCGTATTGCCAAGTACGAATTCTCGACCTTAGAAAGGGGTGTGCCCCAGGGTTATCCATTGAGGGAACATCAGGAAGATAAAATGCAGTACTTGCAGGTATATTTCCATTAATTTTTTTTTTTATTTCATAAAATTGATATACTTTGCAGTGAACCTTCGTATGGTGAACCTACATATGAAGATTTTCTCAGTTGTGCATGCTGCAGGCCCTCTCCGTGAGAGTTGTTACATGATTGTCTTTTCCCTTCAGGAAACTTTTTTTCCCCCCGTTTCAGAGGGAAAAAAATCCCTAAAAACGATTACTCACATGCTGTTTGATATATCCAGACATGACGTTAGAGACGGATGAGTCAAAACAATAGTCTGGCTGACTAATGTTTGGCAAACAAGGCAAACAAAGCCCATGCTCACCTCATCTTTAGACACATACTCCTTATCTCTCTCTGAGCAGAGCCCCGCGTGACAATGCTACCTGCTGCTTGCACCAAAGCTTAACTCCCACCGCCTTTCGAGCGCATCAGAACACCAATTAGAGAGTAATTTCTCACGTTTGCACTTGCTGTAAAATGTTCTACCTAACAAACGCTTTTATCCGACCGGCAGCGGCACAGACACTAGCGTTTTGAAGTCTTGTGTGTGTTTCTCTCGGGGAGCTGAACTCACTGTTAGAGCCATGCATGCTCCACTGGGCTTCAAGGAACCTTACCTGACAACTTTTTTTTTTTTCTTTCTTCTCCAAGACGTACATTTAGAAAGTGCCTCCGCAAGCTCTTCGTGTGACTAAGTAAGAAACTGTGTTTCAGCAGCCTAGCTTAGGACAAGGCACTGGAACAGAAAACCCATCATCCGTAGAAACCCAAGTCTCATTGTGGCCCCCTTCACATGAAAGCCAGTTAGCAGTAGAGCTGTAAAATGCTCCTCTTTTACCTTGAAATCCCAGCAGTCGTCTCTGAGCATACAGTCTTCGAGCACGGATGGCCCGTCTAACCTCATTTGCCGCACGGTAAAACCGTGTTTTGTCCTGACACTAATTTGTCAGGATTCTTCTAAAATAGATTTAACCGGCCGGACGGAAGCTGGACACACACGGCGGACACACACACAGTGCTCGACGGCTGGATGCGGACAGAGCGTGGCCTGAAAATAAAGAACCCAATTCCTAAGACAATCCCACCCCCCCTCTCTCTCTCTCTCTCTCTCTTACCCTCCAGCTCTCTTTTCCACATCCAGACATCCATCATAGTGCCATCTCTGTGCCTTTTCATTGCAAAATGTGACCCAAATTGAGCACTTGCCAGTTGTTTGTAATTGCCAGACAACAACAGCTCCCCCCCCTTGGGGCTGAACAGTCGAGTGCAGTTGCAATGACATTCTGCAATAAAATGCTGATGCACTGTGATCCGCTACAAAACCATGTAACTGTATGCCCACCTCATCCCTCCTGCATTGCGTAGCGTTGAGTAAATGCCCGAATGCCACCCCTCATGCCCGACCCACCGCAGCAGATATACAGAACGGCACGTCAGTGCCAGCCTCAGGCCACTCACTAAATCACGCGTTGCCAGCTTTGGAAAATTGGAAAAATGAATTCCTCACACTCTCAAAATGTAGTCGTGTGGCCATGGACTGTAGTTTGATATTTCAAGGCCACAGCTTATTTTGGAGATGGGATGGGATCCTGCTTGTGCACTACTGGCAGAGGCAGAGCCTCCACTAATTTCAGCAGTCCCACTGCTTTTGCATTACCCCCCCAAAGCTGATTCATACCATCAGTTTTTTTTTTGCCACATAAAAATGCACCCTCCACATGGGTCCGGAAGTTATGCCTTTGCCCGGCGATCGGCCTGTTTAAAGTCCTGCTGGCTTTGATCCAGCATTTGATCTCTGCATCCTGGTGAGGCGTTGCTATTATACCACATCACTCCTGCTCCTCTTCTTCTCTCCCCCTCCCCTTTCTCTCTCTCATCCAATGCTAATGCTCTGCCTCCCCCTGCTGGTCAAAGCGCACACTCACACACTCACAGGCCTCTGTATAGTCTGCTGCCCCCCTCCCCCAGCCCCCTCCATGCACTGAGAAAAGATTGCTGCACAGTGGGGCGCTCTGGTGCTGTGGGCCTTGTGATGTATGCTTTGGGATGCTAGCTGTATGAGACAGTGGATTGATAACTAAAACAAAACTGACATTACGTCTTTCCTGCTTAGTTCTCAGAACAATGTGGAATGTGAGTATGAACTTGTGGATGTGTCTTAAGTTCTCATAGTGCCCCAACTTTAAAAAAAAAAGTTTTGTTGGTTTTGGTTTTGTGAGTTGTTCTTCTTGAAAAAATGATGACAATGTAATGAACTATTCATTTTAGTTAAACAGAACACAATGATATACATTGTTTGTCAAATACATCAATAAATCAAAGGGTAAAAGTGATCAGTTGGGTAAAGTTCTCCCTTTGTTTGAATATCATTAATGAAACCACTGACATTTCCATAGCGTTAGAAAAATTCTCCCCAGAAGTCTGTATGTCTTTTGTGAGACAGACAGTGTTGTCAATCTTTGCTTGTACCATATTATGTCTCCCGTCTGCGTTCTGATGTGAATGCCGATAACGATAAGACCTAATTCCTCTCTGGTTTGTTTTGTCCCGCGGCAGGTGCCCCCTACAAGAAGATACTCCCACGACGAAACCGACATGTGGACCAGCGGCCAGATCCCCTCCTACCTGCACCGCTGGGGCTCCACGGAGGACATCATCGGGGTCCAGCAGTACAGCTCGTCGCGCCACCACGACCGGCGGAGGGGCAGCCTGGTCTCCTACCATGAGGAGGGCGGCGGCCAGTACCGCAAGCGCCGGCGCTCCGAGGACAGCGGCTACGCGCTGCGCGGCCTGCCCCGCGTGGCCGTGCTCTCGGGCGGGGCGGGAGGAGGGGGGGGCGTGGCGGGCATGTGCGGCGAGCGGCACCACCACGAGGACGACTTCCTCAAGTGCTTCGGGCGTGACGAGGTCATCAGCTTCATCGACGAGACGCCGCTGGCCAGCCCCATGAAGAGCCCGCACCGGCGCGCCTCGGCCGTCTCGCTGCTGCCGCAGGCCTTCGAGGTGCTGCCGCCGCCAACGCGCGGCGGCGGGGGTAGCGGCGGCGGGGCCGGCGGTCAGCACGCGGTCATCCTCTACCCGCACTTCCCCCTTACCAACTTTGAGCGCGAGCCACAGGCGCTGCGCCGCCTCTCGGACCACGGCAGGGGCTGCGCTCTCACCGAGCTGCCCCAGGACAACGGCGGACGCGGCACCGGTGGAGGTGGAGGGGGTGGGGGTGGTGGAGGTGGTGGGGGTAGCCGCCGGAGCAGCAGAAAGGAGAGCACGGTCGGCGGGACCTCGAGCGGCGCCGGCAACGGAAGCGCCGGATGCTCGGCCGGCATGGGGACCTGCGGCTCGGGGGGGAAGGGCTGCTCCTCGAGAGACGCAAAGTGCGCGGCCGGCCAGGACGCGGGCCCCCACGGGACCTCCGAGCAGCCGCCGTCCGCCTCCCCCAGCCACAGGCACAGGACCGGCCCTGGGGAGGGCGGCGGGGGAGGCGGGGGCGGCGGCTGGGAGGCCGAGCAGAAACTCCTCATGAAAATGGAGAGCAAAGGAAGCACAAATAGTTTTATAAGCTCTCCCTCGGCCTCCTCGTCGGGATACGTCACCTTCCACTCCGACTCGGTCGGCTCCGCCACCTAAAACACGGGCGTCGCGTCACGCGCGCGTCAAAGCTTTTCACTGTTGCCGTTCTTCTTACTTTGACTATTATTGCTTTTCTTAATGCCGGCTGTTATGATTCAAGTGGAATGTTTTTGTATTACGAGCACAGTCGGAGAGACCACAGGGCAAAGGGGACAAACAGAGTTTACAGAGTTTTCACCTGTGTCTCAGAATCAGCAGGCCAAGCTCCGGGGTCTGTGAAACATCAGTCAGGTCCGAAACGGAGTCAAGCAGTACTGACCTTAGAGCTTTGTGTGTGTCATTTAGACATTTACTTCAATACTTTTAAAGAGGATGCTCAGTATAAAGATGGAATAGATGGAGGTTTGTTTATGGAGAAGATTCTGGGCAGTCAACTATTCATTCACCTTTTCTTTTTAACTCTCAGTTCACGCATCATGTTTACTGGGCCCACGGTTCCTCTATCTTGGCTGTTTGTTTGTTTTTTCGGACGGGGAGATCTTGCTTTTTGACAGTGCGGTGTTATTACTTTGATAATTGAATAAATGAGACGTGTTTTCTCACATAGTGCTTCAGTTTTAAAAGTGTTCAAAATGTTTCTTCTTCTTTCTGCAAAGTGTTGCAGAAAACAACTGCCCATAGTTGTTTAAGGTCCCAGATTGCCCTTGTTGACTTCTTTCTCATTCCCTATATGTTGGGTCATACTGTCAAATGAAAAGTGTAAATGTGTTGTAATTATTTAATACTAAATTAATTCCCTCTTGTACTGATGTTTAAAGTAGACATTGCTGGTACTGGATTGTCAATAAGGACTGTCAGATTGCACACACATAACTTCACTATGATTTGGCCTTTGATGTTCAGAGGAGAGGGAAAGAGTCAGAAGCTCCCACAAAGTCTCCTGTGTGTCTGAAACTAGGGACAATGCAGAGTTAATTTACCATGAAGAGGACAAGGTATATTATTCATATATTAATTTTCCTACAGTAAATGTTTTTTATTATTTAGACTTGCCCAGACAATTCAGGTCACAATCAAATGGCTTTCTGCTATATTAAAATATATTGTATGTAAGAGTTAAAGATGTGGCATTTTCATCTGATGGCATGGTGTATTGTTATTCTGATTCCTTTATTCGAGATGTTGGGATTCCCTAATGTCCACTTTTAAATACTGTTAATTAAGAGTTGGGAGTTGGGACTCCTAGCTGTGCATTAACTGCCAGCATGCACGGGGTGTACATACAGGCTACTACACTTTGCCAAATACTGTTGTGAAACTCACCAATGGTGCTCCATGCAAATGCATGCTGAGTTGAGCTGATCTTTCAGCCATTGAAGATTTGCTTTCGGATTCCACAATCTTGGACCAATCTGCCAGGCATCTGCCATGTTGACTAGCCAGTGAGCCAGAGTCTTCCTCATTCTGTAACAATGCAAGTCTTTTCAAACATTTAGGACTATACCAGGCAATATTATAGCCATTGCAACACTCTGCCAATATTTAGAAAATGAGTCAAGTAATCTACCAGAGTAATGGGTATTATCGTTAAATGAATGTATTTACAATGATATTCTGTTTGGGCTAGAAAATGATTCACCAAGACAAAATAAGGAAGAGCAACAAAATCAATATCGCCTGCAACTTGAAAAGTACCCAGAAGGATTTTTAGTAGCCTTATGTTGTTTGTGGATATATTTCTTCTTTACTCTTGGCATTGTTCAAATGATGATACAATTATGTAGCACTGTCAGATTTTGTTAAGCACTTTGACATGTTAAATGAAACATTTGGCCATATCGTTTTTTTCCCCGGCGGAGGTCTGAGATTTTGTGAGATCTGTGCGTTCTAGTTTACATTTTTCCGTGCACCACACTTTGATTACATAATGCACATATACACACTTATATTTTTAAAAAATCAATACGTTTTAACGTTATTTATGATTTGAAAATAGAATTCGTTTCGTTTGTTTTGTTAAAAAAAATATCAGAGCGTAATTTTGTAACATATCCTCGGTTCTAAATACTTTGTCAAACTAATGGACGATGTTTGATGTTATGTTGCTGATATTATGACTTTGCTTGAAGTAACTACATTAACATGAAGAGAAACACGACTTTTGTTGAATTGTTTGAAGTGTTTGCGTTTGTCAATGGAACCCCTGGCGTTCTGCCTAATTCTGAGAGAAGTGTTCATCAAGAAAATGTGTAGGCTACATCAACCGTTTATGAAAACACTCGCTTCTCATTTTTAACGATGCTAACACTTTTTGAAATACTGCCTAAAAAATATGTAAGGTTAGAAAAATAAAAGATAATATTTCAAGACATCTTGACTCTTTACTATATCCTCATTTAACAATATTTGTTATAGGCCTACCCTCTTGCAGAAAAAAAAAGAAAGAGCTGTCTTTCACTTTAGTGTGGAGTTTTTGTCACAGGGTGGCTTCTTTATCGTCGTGACCACGATGGTCACCCTGCACACCTGTTGGATGGAACTAATAAAAGCTGTAAGTCAGCCTACGTCGCAAAATGGCACTTAGCTACTGACTGGATTCGTCCATTGTTCTGAACTCATAAGACGAGTGCCGAGGAACACTGCCACATTTTTGCAGCGAGGCAAGTCTGGCTTTAAGAACGCTTCACTGGACACAGTCTAATGCAAATTTGATACTCTTCTCCTTTTCTTGTCTTTTCTCTACTGCGCTGCTATTGTGGTTCCACCTTAGATAGTTACTTAAACAACGCAAAGAGTTCATAGGAATTCTTTAAACGTTTCAGTGAGTGCGTACTTGGCAGCGTGAAATTCAATGCATTTACAAACTACAAGTCGGGGAAGTCAGCCTACAACAAAAGTATGCACCATTTATAATGCAAGTTACTGTCACTGAGAACGAGGTTACTTTGACGATTCCATTTAACAGCGTCAATAAAGTGATCCGTCCTTCCTTGTACGGCCAAAAGGCGGACCGCTGAATATTCAGCGGGGCTTTGCTCACGAGTCAAAACCCCACGGTTTGCCGCGGAAGTAGAGGGGGGCAAAGGGGCGCGTTTAGCACATAAAAAAACTGAAACAGGATCTTCCGCGTTGGCTCGCACAGCTCGAGAGGCACCCTCTTCCTTGGCTGGTCCACACTCCTTTCACCACCCCCAGCGCGCCGCACTCCTGAATGCGCCGTGAAAAGGCCGGGGCGTGTCACCAATTCTCCTCGCCGCAAGGTGCCATCCTCTACTCCCACCAAAAAGCAGCTGATTTTATGACAATCCTTGAATACTACAACCTGCCTTATCCAACTTCACTGAAGATAACAGTAAGACATTTGAAGCTGTATTCAAGTTGCAAAAATAATCATGTAGGCCGATAGTCCACCTAAATAAACTAATTGTAAGCCATATACGCCACTGTCACCATTAACGATATTAAAACGATTTACTGCGTTTTGTGGAAATAACTTTTGTTATCGATCCATTCAGGCTTAGCCTACATGTCACATTTATCATTAAACTGTCTGCTTTCGAGTGTAATTAGGCAAAGTCGACTGGCCTCACCTGAAGACAAAGGATCAGGTGATTTTACAGTAACACTTGCCTTCAGTCAGGCATTGATTGTGAAGCCGCAGATGATTGACCAGAATGAGGCAATACTCAAACGTAAAGGAGAAGTAAGGAGAAGGCTATTCCATAGCCTATCCATACATTCGGTAGGCCAAGAAGGCCTACTCTCTTTCGAATGGACTAACTCCAGATACGCCATGGAATGAGAAAGGTTAGGGAAATTGAACATGTCTGATAGGGACATTTCGTTGGGACCTGGACACAGAACTGCGTAGTGTGTACAGCCTTCGGAATGACCAAAGATTACAACATGGATACTGTTGTGACAGAAGCACTTACTCCCTTATCCAACGCGGAGTTGAGCGCACCTTCTTCTCGCCTGATATGCCATTTGCCAGACCTTCGCAAATTATAATGAAGTCCTGTGGTCTAATCTATGGGGTAATAGTGAATAGGCCTAATTTATTAGATCATGAATCAGTGTCTACGTTATACCCAGGACTACGCAGTATACCCACTTAAAAGCATCACTATCTCAGTGCACCCACTTAAAATAGGCAAGGGTGCGTATTAACATGTGGGGTTGACCATAGTACATTCTCTACAGCTAACTTCTATAGTATATCACAGTATAGCCACTACAGCTAACTAGACTACACCACTGTCATGAACTATTCAACTATTCCAGTAATTTCGGAAGACACTTCAGGGTGGTTGATAGTCTACATAGTTCACAATTCGTAGGCTATACTTCTATAACAACACAAAACAGACTGTGCTTGAGATGGTGGCAAGTTGCCACCATGGCAAGCATGCTGAGGAGCAAGGTGATCAGTCATGATTGAGATTCAGAGAAGTTCAACATTTCAGTATTTAATTTTTTTAAAAATAGAGGTCATATTCATACAAAAGTACAGTGCGTTGCGTATTATATAATCTACAATGTGCAAATGAGGTAATTAAATATTTCTATTATAGACAATCTAAAATAACCTATATGTTTATTCAATCAAATACTCCACTAACTGTGTCACCAGGGCCGCCAGTAAGGGTCAGAGGAGGGCATAACGTATTTATCAATATGCTGTCCGTCAGTGGGGCTACTGCCTCTGGACAAATAACCAGCAGCGCAGTTTTCCTTGTGTTTTCTCGATAGCTCTGTAGTTTTAACGGCGTTTCCATGGCTTCTCCTGATGTTTGTCGGCCCTCTAACACAGCTTGAGACGGCAACAGGACTCGCTTGCAGAGCCCTATTTGGCGACAGTCTTTGCGCGCCAAGATCTGCTGACTGGCGATTCCTCGAGTCGCTGTCCATGGTGCTGAAATCTGTGTTGCGTGCGTCTGCGCGAAGAAGACGGCTTGAGAGTTGCGCCAGCATGTCGGATTGATTGCTCCCGCCCATGTCTGTTACCAACAAATACTGATTCACTCCAGCCAAGCAACTCCGAAACCCTGCTTGGTACTCGGTGAAGTCGGGGTACATAGGGGAACCTGCTGAATAAAGAAAGTTTGGTCAATTTAGTCCAGTGTGCGCAGTTTAAGTCTCAGTGCATTTCATAAACCAGAGATAAGTGCTATATCAAATGGGGAAGCTTTGAACACACATATGATTTTCTTAAAGAAACTTACCACTGCGATTTTTCTGCAAATTTCTCAAATGCCGGACCGTAAGTTCCAGTATATCGGCCTTTTCAAGCTTCCGTTTACGAATCTATAGAGAAACAAAGGCAATGTTAATTTAGTGAAATTGATATCAACAAATAATTGCACAGCGATAAACTTTTTCTGTTCAGTCAGAAACGTACATTGTTTGAGTAGCAGGTTTCCAACAAGGTCTTCAACTGATCAAGGCATTTGTTGATACGAGCTCTTCGCTTCTTCTCCATCAGTGGTTTGGAAACCTGTAAATACAAATAAGGGGAAAACATTAGGAAATTGCATATCACCGGGTCGCGTAAAAAATAAGATTTAATATAACATCTAAAAATGCACAATGTAAGCATGCTTACCTTTTTCCCACTGAAGACTTTGGCCTTCTCTGAGTCTGTTGCAGCCACCATGGCAAAGGTCAAAATGTGCTATTGCTATGTGAAGACGAATGCGCGCTCTGACTAGTCCTCGGTGAGAGTGGAGGAATGCGGTCTCGCTGGAGTATTTATAGTGAGAGTCACTTTGCATTTCAATGCGGGGCGCGTCACACAGAGAACAACGGCACTTGCTTTTAATTCTTGATAGAAACTGTTAGTCCTAAACATCAAAAGTGAACAGAACAGTTTTCACATTAACACTTGTGTATTTGAATGTCAGATGTTTTGTCTCTGGAGTTTGCGTGCAATACATTTAACCTTTCAAGTTTAAATACACATTATTTCACCTGTTGTCTCTAACATGTTACAGTAATGGACTTCATGTATCAACCTTTCCTTGCATTGTGGCTGCTTCTTTCTAAATAATACATTCATTTGTGGAAATAGATCTATGGAGGCCACTCGTGTGCTGGATTTCATTGCTTAAGAATAAGAAATAATATATTTTTAAAAAACAGTTTGTGTCGTAGAAAAGGCTTTTGGAATTTGCTACCAGTAGTCTATGGGCCTACATGCAAACCTATGGAGCGACGTGTGAGGTGATATTGTAGCCTACAGGGCAATGGGAAGCGTACAGAATATCCATAAAATGGGACATAATGCTACAAATAGTCCGTTTCTCCGTTGCGGGTCTTGTACCAGCCTTGCCTATTCATTCCTTTCTTTTAAGGTTTCACGCCACAGGCCCGAAGGCAGCACCGTGGTAATTTCGCACTTGTCGTCACAGCCTTGCGATTTTCTGGCAATAAGAGCCAGGATATGGTCCCACGTTGTCACTTGATATTCCCACCCATTTGTATAAACGTGCAGATTATACTTCATTCATATAACTATATTACAACCACTTTATCTCATTTCAAATCTAAATATATCTAATAATAGGAATATCGTTCTTTTATCCTTCCAAATCAAATATAGACCAGTCTACGCTACACCCGACAGGTCGAGCGCGGACCGAAGAGAATCGACGGAACGCCTCTTTTAGGGGCCCTTACTTCTCGATTTTCCACACTTTTCTATCAAAAGACTCTGTCCTGGGAAAATCCTACCAAATGGCCACCATAGAAGTTTGTGCTGTGAGTATTCCAACAAATGTCTTAATAAGAACACATAAGTGATAAGTTGCTACATCTGTTGCTGTTATGAGATACCATTAAAGTGAAGTCACTTAAACTTGAATAGCCTTACTTGTTCTGAATATCAAAAGCTACACCTTGACATGGAATTGCTTTTTAAAAACATCCAACACCAAGCCACTTATGTGTACAGTTGGTGCATTTGAGAGGGACATGGCGATCCGTTTGTTATGTACATTAGGGAGTGGACACGCGACAAGCTGGATCTCCTTCCATGGGCCACGTTTAAAGTTGCCCAGACTGGAGCAGGAAAACACACACAATGAGACTGTTTAGATAGGGGTTGGGGCTTGGCGCGCAAATGGCGTGGAAAAGAGAGCGCGAGTGGCTCCCGCATTTACATCTGAGAGTGTTCACTGAGGAGTCCACATCGGAAAGAAAGGGCCCTCAGTATATAAGTGCAAAGGCTGGTCATTGATCCATTCTTCTGCCCTTTTATGTAGCTCACAAAAATAGGCAAATCAAAGATCTAGGCCTTTTGATGCCCCAAGCTGTATTGTTGGGAACTACTAAGTCGACAGGGGAACTCTTGAGAGAGAAGACTATCTAAATATTGCCGTCACTATTTAACCAATGCTATGTCAAAACCACTTGATATAATATATGGTGAGATTATGTGGTAACGAATATAAACGTGAATGTAAATGTGATAAACAAGTATATGTGCACAATGCACAAGTATAGGTAAATGTGTTCATTGGCTAACATAACTCAGATTTTACTATATAGCCTACGTCTGAATATTTCAAAGGGATCTGACAAACTTCAAAAGATTAAGAGCTGATGTCAAAAGAAGTTTAAATGATCGCAATAAACAACAACTCCACATGACTTGACAGAGAGCTAGGCATTCAATGCACAAATAAGAGGGACAATCACAGGGTCATTTGTTAACTAATTGTCAGTTGTTGGTTATATCAGTTTGAAAAACTGTTTATATATATATATAACAGTTTATATATATATATATATATATATTCCCTGTTTATTGCCCATGTTTGGAGAAAATAAACTTTGCTCATAGCTCTGTTCCAATTAAGCATGCAGATTTGTTAACATGGCACGCTAATTAAGCTACTCCACGTTGCCTTTTATATGCTTCTACTTTATCCAAAATTGCATGTAATGCACCGCATAATTGGTGCAACACAGAATTTCACAGTATGAAATCGGACAGAGATCCAGGAGTGTGTGAAAGCTGCTGCCTCTTTTGTTGTCGTCATTATGAGCCCGTTTTCACGCTCAAATGTAACACGTTCCGTGTTAGCCTGTCTGCTTTCAGCGTGTGGAGACTTCTGAACACCACAAGAGCACCTTTAATGTTGCATGATGTTTCTGTCGTTTAACTAAATTACGTTTATTTTTGTTTAAAAATAACGCATTCTCTCAAAAGATGCCTTAGTGGTGTAGAAATGTATATTTCAGAGTAGTTTTTCGGGGTATGACCTTAATGTGTTTCCTCTTTATTCAAATAACCTCAATTTACACAAATACCAGGGGCTAAAGGAGCTAAGTTGACATGACAATTACGCGCAGCTAAAAAACAAGTGGAGAGTATGTTTATCAAAAGCCTTGTCGGTCTTTTCTTTCCACTTTCACTTTCGTCTCCTTGGGTAACTCATTAACTTCTGTGCGCCTTTGTTATGGATGCGCAGCTAAGGAGATACAGAATGGGGTGCTGTAATAATTAGGTTATTCTATGACTTGTTAACAACAATTAGTGAGGCAATTATACAATTACCTGCAATAAACTTCTTCTTTTTATTCAGAACAAATCTGGTACATATTACCACGTGAATGGCGCAAACAACGGGCAGGTGAACATGGATCATGTGGAGTGAACCGCGCGCGAAAAGACACTGCCAGTGTAGTGTATATAATAAAATGGTGTAAGCCGTATGGTAATAAGATGCGTCAATAAGTTCGAATTCAGTTCAGTTGATGGAAGACATTTTGTTGTAGCCGGAGGCACAGTAAAAAAAAAAGTTTAAAACGAATCCCAAAGCATAGTAAGAAAACAACGTATAAGCTGTTATGTGGGGAAAGTCAAGCTATATAGACTAGTTCACGAGGAGACAGTTCTCTGAATGACAAAACTAATAGGGTGAGAGGGAATAGGTCACCCGAGAGCGAAACAAATCGGAGAACCGCCTCAGAACTATTCGGTGACGCAACCAAAGAGGTAGACATGGTTAGAGCCTGTGACGAGAAATATTCGTAGATACTGTATGATTGTAACGTTGACTTAATAACTATAGGCTTACCTGTCGTACTTTTTAAATTTATTACTGCAGAGGTAAAGCCACGCGACGGCCCTGTTGCCACAGCCCTGATCAAACATGTTCTATCATGAATTTCTATAGACTAGTCCACTGCTTATTTAAGAGTCTTTACTGATGTCCGGGCGTACAATGGGTCGTGTTTGGCTATGTGCAGAGGGGTTACGAGCTGAAAGGCTCAAAGGTCCACATTAACATCGCTTTGAGTTTTCTCAAGGCCCGAAATGAACTCGAGGAAAGTAACTTTATAAGTGGCTGAAGGATGGATCTTTTGTTGCCCACTTCACTGAGGGACACAAGAGCCTTACAAAAGGAGAGCCCTCGCATTGTCTCACTGGCAATGCGCTTGAGCATTGATGCGCCTTGAATTGCAAAACATCTGCCATTTACCCCGCGCAACCTGAAAAGCATTTGTATAAGAAAGAAATAGCCACTTTTGTACACCATCTTTTTGCCTACAACCAAAATAGTTGACGAGATGGAAAGAAATTCAGAAAAAAATCAGATATCCTTCAACCAAAGTTGTGCGCGTCCAGAATGTTTAGCATTTGGTATGGCTGCAATTTGGTAAAATCTCGATTCTTCAAAGATAAACGATGCTAAAGATCTCGATTCCGATTCATTGGGCATATGTTCATTTCACTGGTTGACTTCTAAATCAAGGTCCCTTCCAAATACATGTTAAATATAACCTAACGCTTGTTTAAATTTCGACATTCTTGCAGACAAGAGGCACACCTGTTGTGAGACGAGGTGACTTTTCTTAATTCCAGGTTAACTCAAAATCATTCAACGATGCTGCGAGTTTTGCAGGAGAATAGCCCTATTTGTGTGCAACTGCCGTAGCAGGTTTCCCATGGCATTTCTTTTATACCCCAAAGTGGAAAATTGGAGTGTACATCTCAAAAGCCAGGAGGCGTGCCTCCAATTTGCCTCGCTCCATATTTTCGGGCTCCAGAAATATGCCCACTGCCTAAGACTGAATGTGCTTGCTGGTGCCTATAGTTCAATGTACAAAGAGGCAAGGCACAGCTTTCATGGCAGACACCAGATGTAGGGCAAAGTAAAAGAATGGTCATTTAACCGCCGTAAGACTATAGGCCTATTTGGCAACGTCGTCTAGAAATGCGTTGCAAGTGCTTGCATCTTGCCAAAAGCATAGCTCATCAATGGTACTTGACGATGAATGACTTTAAGCCAGCAGGATAAAATAGCATAAGATAATCAAATGGACGAAAACATGTCAATAAAGAATGTAAATAAATGAATAAATCTATGCGTAAAAAAGTGGATGTGCGGATCATACAATCACGCGGATGTACGTGAGGCTGTTCTGGGAGGGAAGCTTGACATGCCCTACGTGTGTGGTAAATGTGGTCTATAGCTACCTGAAAATTGGTATGAAATCGACAATTTGTTGGTGTCAGCATGTAGTTGGCAAGCGGCACCATATGCCACGCTGAGTCGAGCCAGTTAAACAATTCGTTCCTAGTTTCACGGTTCATCCTCCTCCTCTCCGCGGGAGCACCCTCAATAGCCTAACAAAGTAGCAATTTAGCCCGTCAAATGACCCAGCACCCCCCACGGTTGTCTTTTCCTTTCGCCACCATGGCATCTGGCTCTGCAAAAC
>NC_085000.1:22444539-22507039 GCF_963854185.1 Sardina pilchardus | reverse complement strand
TATTTTGAAACAGTTGTGGACAGAGGAAACAGTTTACAGGATATGTAGTCTTCACAGAGAGATTGTATGCTTAAAGGCTGAGAGAGACAGAGCTGCTGCAGGTGGGGCTGGCCACCTGGCATAAGATTCTAATTGCCCTATTATGATGTCATAATCGCAATGTTAAGTCTATGGGGGGAATTTTAATAGTTTTTATTTAATAGTTCAAAAAGTATAAAAGTTACAAAGTTGAAAAATACATAGCTGAAGTCACCTAAGTAAGACCTACGCAGCGCAGTTTGAATGAAGTTTCTACGTTAAACGGTTGAAGCTGAATTGCGCGCACAAAAACGTTAGAGGAAAAATAATAATAAGAAGATGTCGGATAACAGTAGAGTGCATTTTCATGCACTCTAATAAACAGCATAACAGTAGAGTGCATTTTCATGCACTCTAATAAATAGACTGGACTCGAAGGCCGTAGTCACACACTAATTGAGACAGGTCATTCACAACCTTAAGGTGTACAATCTGAACATCCCTCACCAAATTGCGCACCATCACCAAAAAAGAAAACGACATAATCAAGCGGCTTGAGACACACTAATTGAGCAATGGATGGCTTAAAGGGATATTCCGCCATTTTTGGAAATACGCTCATTTTCCACCTCCCCTCGAGCAAAACAATCAATATTTACCTTGTTCCCGTTCATCCAGCCATTCTGTGAGTCTGGCGATACAACTTTTAGCTTCAGCCTAGCATAGATCACTGAATCGGATTAGACCATTAGCTTCTCGCCTGCTAGCTTCATGTTTAAAAGTGACTAAGATTTCTGATAATTTTCCCATTTAAAACGTGTCTCCTCTCAAGTTAGAAAGTGCAATAAGACCAACTGAAAATGAAACCTGGCGTTTTTCTAGGCTGATTTGACATGGAACTACACTCTCATCTGGCGTAATAATCAAGGCAACTTGCAAACGTACCATAGGCGCAGTGATATGTACGCAGCATCTGAAAATAGTCCCCATAGACATCAAGCAGAAGTAGTGCCAGTAGCTGCAAGTTGCCTTGATTATTACGCCAGATGAGAGTGTAGTTCCATGTCAAATCAGCCTAGAAAAACGGCAGGGTTCATTTTCAGTTGGTCTTATTGCACTTTCTAACTTGAGAGGACACACGTTTTAAATGGGAAAATTACCAGAAATATTAGTCACTTTTAAACATGAAGCTAGCAGGCGAGAAGCTAATGGTCTAATCCGATTCAATGATCTAGCCTATGCTAGGCTGAAGCTAAAAGTTGTATCGCCAGACTCACAGAATGGCTGGATGAACGGGAACAAGGTAAATATCGATTGTTTTGCTCGAGGGAAGGTGGAAAATGAGCGTATTTCCACAAATGGCGGAATATCCCTTTAAGCCATTAAAGAAATACAATTTTACACACCACAAGATAATCACAGCAAACAATGATGAATGAAGAAGCCTTCTAGATCCCTTCATGACGGAAATCCCGACCTCCTACACAATCATGCTCGAACCACGCCAACCTCCGTTGCAACAGCACAATAACAGGCGAACCTCACAGTCATAGACACATTTTTTCTCTAATGCCGCGGCAATGTATGTGGATGAGGGGACTAATTAGGAAAGTTTGGTCCCCTAGTGCATAATGGCTGGTCTGAATGCTGGGGACTAGTCACTGGGGTCCATAGAGCTGATTGTTGAAGGAAGGATGTTTCAGAAGATGTTCAGCAAAGATAACAGGGTGTGTTGTATGTCACAGAGCCTTTGCCATGCCCCACCTATAATCTACAACAGCTTTTTATATTTCCTCTTTTTTCAGCATCTGTGATCACACAGTCGAGGCTGTTTTAAGGCACAGCAAATAACTAGCTCACAGTAGTCAGCCTCACCTTAAAATGTTTTCTGGAATTACGGGAATTCGGGAATTACCACTCTACCACTGACTGGATTTATAACAACACAAAATGTGATGGATATCACATCACGGAATGCCCCCAAATTATATTTTATTTGTAATATCAATATATATTTAATATAGATTATGGATGTTGTTTTCATAATTGTTGGAAGTCATAATAGACTTTAATCAATCATAGAGATTAATCAATTAAAATGCACAGCTGTAATGGTTGTGGAAAACGAATTAACCGATGTGCTCAAGAATGATTGTTTTTGTTTTTGCTTTTTTACAGATCAGAATCTCCTACTCCCAGTCATCTATCTATGAAGACTGATATCTCTAGGAATGAACCTCCAAACCTGAGCTGTGAACCATCAGACTCTGGTGACTTAAGGTGAATCCAGTTGGGACTGGTTCAGGATTTACAGGCATCAATAGTTTCTAGGGGTGGGACAAGTCCTCTCGAGGCACGATGCCCACAATACAAAAGTATGACTTGTTGTGACTGTAACATGAATAGTATTACGAGTATACGGCTGTTTCCATGAAAGCTAGATATACTGGTAACACTTTATAATAACTACACACGATTTATCATTTATTAAGCATTTGTTAATTATTAGTTAATGGTTTGTTCATCATTAGTAATTTATTGTTCATGCATAATTCATCATCAGTAAAGCATTTGTTCATAAAGTTATGAATGGTTTGTTCATAGTAAATAAAACAAATGTTTGTAAATACATGGTTTATGCCTTATAAATAATGAAACAACCATTTATAAATGAAATCATGTCCCTATTATGAACCAGTTACAAACTATTAGTAAATGCTTTGATCATCATTTGTAAAGTATTACTCCTATGTTAATTCTCATACTGTAATTCATGATTAACTCAGGAGTTACAAGTGGTTAGTTAATGATATCTGTGAGCTCATCTAAAGTGAGGACTGAATATGCCTTGCTACACATTTACAAATGAGTTATAAAGGTTACATTTGCATTTATTCATTTAGCAGACACTTTCATCCAAAGAGACACTATCAATGAAAGTAAAGAGCAACCTGGGGATTGAACCCCTAATTATTTGACTTACAGTATGCTAGCCCAGTGCCTTATCCACTACACTACCTCTGGCCACTGCTATTGTGACTATAAATTCAGAAATATAAAATAGACGCGCTTGTTTGTTTACTATGAACAAACATTTATAATTGTGTATACGCATGATTTACAGATGAGAGTTAAGGTAGGAATTATGCTTTAAAATTAAGAACACAGCATTTAATAACATGCTTAACAGTGTGTAGTTACTACAGTGTGTACAACTATTGTATCAATGCACTGCTTAGTGCTACATCAAATGTAGTCATACGCATAACAGGAAAGTAGTTCTCTTAAAACAAGTAAAAGTAGATCCCATCTACTTCTGCATAGTAGCAGAGGTGGTGTAGTGGTTAAGGAGCAGGGCTATCATTCTGTAGCCTGTTTAGTTGGGGGTTCGATGCCCAGCTTCTGCGTTTGTGTTTAATTTAATTGACGTGTATGTTGCTCTGGATAAAATTGTCAGCTTAATGAATGAATGTGAACATAGTATTTACAACTCATTTGCAAATGTGTAGCAAGGCATAAAAAGTCCTCACTTTAGATGAGGTCTCAAAATATCATTAACTAACCACTTGTAACTCCTGAGTTAATCATGAATTATAGTATTAGGAAGTGGTTTACTCATCATTAGTGCATATGTAACAACTGTTAAATAATGAATAGTATTTCATTAAGAAAATGTTATTGCATGTTATATTAAGTATTAGCAACAATTTATACATATTTTAGAAATAGGCTTATTCACTATGAACAAATCAATCATAACTTTGTGAACAAATGCTTAAGTAATGATAAATTATGCATGAACAATTAATTACTAATGATGAACAAACCATGAACTAATAGTTAACAAATGCTTAATAGATGATGAATTGTGTGTAGTTATTATAAAGTGTTACCAATATACTGTAAAAGCATACACATGGTTATGTAAAAGAGTGGAAACCAAAAAAAAGAATACAAGATTATACAGAAAAAAGAGCTCTCAACAGCAATATGTATTTCACACATCAGCTGTCCTACTGCTTTGCCTGAGACATGATGATTTTTTTCCCTTCTTACAGATCAGAATGTCCTAGTCCCAGTCATCTATCTGTGAAGACTGATAACTCTAGGAATGAAAATCCAAACCTGAGCTGTGAATCATCCGACTCTGGTGACTTAAGGTGAATTCAGTTTGTATTTTCTGATTACCATTAAGAATGAAATTGATGGGTGGGTGTGTGGGTCCACATGTGGATCCAAGTGCCAACGGGGATTTGAGTCCAACCTGGGTCATTTCCTGATCCCACTGCATCTCTCTCGCCCACTCACTTCCTGTCAGCCTCTTCACTGTCCTGTCAATAAAGACAAAAGGCCCACACAATATACTTTAAAAAATGAGTGAGGTTGGTAATATTCATTGATGGTATGACATAGAGTGTTGTTTCTGAAGACAATATGGTCAATGTAAAGATTTTTCTTCACCACTAAAAATGTGAACCTATCGACTCAATTTTAACAGTCAAAAGGTCCAGAATATTTTTTTAAAAGTGTGAGCGGTTAAAACTATGTATTTGTCTCCATTAGTTATGGTGAGGGCAGGCTACCAACATCAGATGACACAACATTTCACAAAAAGAGAAAGAGAAGCAGGACCTGTTTATTACAGCAGCACCAACAGAAAAGGACAACCACTGATGATTCCCCTATCAAAAAAAGAAAGCATATTGGTGGGCTCTAGCTTTGTTTTCTGATTGTTGATGAATATGAAGGCAATGTTAACATGCTTTAGTCAGAATAAATGCTGCAAAATAAATGTCCATTTCATACAATTGTGTTGTGTATGAACAGATGACTCCATCAGTGAAGTTTTAATCAGTCACAAAGCCACTCTGAAGAGGACTTTTGAACGGATTTCAGAAGGAATCGTTAAGTCTGGGTGTCCAACATATGTCAACAAGATCTACACAGACCTGTACATCACAGAGGGAGAGAGCGGAGGAGTGAACAAGGAACATGAGATCTGGCAGATAGAGGCAGCATTGTCACCCCCAAACACTGAAAGTCGTCCTATCAGTTGTAATGACATTTTTAAGCCCATATCTGGAACGCAAAGATCCTGTAGAATTGTGCTGACCAAAGGAATAGCTGGCATTGGCAAAACAGTCTCAGTTCAAAAGTTCATTCTTGACTGGTCAGACGGAAAAGCAAATACAGATCTAGACGTAATTTTTGCAGTTCCTTTCAGAGCACTGAATTTGGTCAAAGACAAGAAGTTCAACCTCCGTGAGCTACTGCTGGCCTTCCATCCAGAGCTTGAAAAGCTGTTGGATGTGGAAGAATACCAAAAGTGCAAGATGCTGTTCATCTTAGATGGCTTGGATGAGAGCCGACTTTCACTAAAATTCCAGGAGGAAGCAATGCTCCACAGTGACAGACAAACATCCACTGTTGATATGCTGATATCAAGCCTCATTAAGGGAACTCTCCTACCCTCTACCCTTATTTGGATAACTTCACGACCAGCAGCAGCCAGTCAGATCCCTTCACAGTACATCAACCTGTTTACCGAAGTGGTAGGGTTTAATGACCGTCATAAGGAAGAATACTTCAGGAAGAAAATTGATGATCCAAGTCAAGCTCAGAAAGTCATAACACACATTAAAGCGTCCAAGAGCCTCCACATCATGTGTCACATGCCAGTCTTTTGTTGCATTTCTGCCACAGTTCTTCAGCAAATACTGGTCAACGAAGATGGAAACCAAGTACCCAGAACTCTGACTGAGATGTTCACACACTTTCTGCTGATTCAGACCAACATGAAAAATCACAAGTACCATGATGGAATTGAGACAGATTGTCATGACCTCCTGGAGACTCACAAAGGCATGATCTTGCGATTGGCTGAACTAGCTTTTAAAAATCTGCAAACAGGTAATCTCATGTTCTATGAAAACGACTTAAAAGATAGTGGCATTGATGTCAACGATGCCTCTGTTTACTCTGGCATGTGCACTGAGATCTTCAAGCAAGAGTCTGTGTTTGTCAAGGAGAAGGTGTACTGCTTTGTGCACCTCAGCATTCAAGAGTTCTTAGCTGCCCTCCATATCTTCCACTCCTATGTGTCCAAGGATATGGACAAACTGAACCATTTCCTTGCCCGGAAATCTGCACATATGCATGATTTAACCTTGGATGAATTCCTGAAGATAGCTGTGAACAAAGCTTTAGAAAGTCGAAATGGGCACCTTGATCTATTCGTCCGCTTTCTTCATGGTTTTGCCTTGGAGTCGACTCAGAAGCTCCTCCAAGGCATACTTCCGAACCCAATCCGTAACCATAATAGCATCAACAAAGCCATTAGAAATCTGAAACACATGCAGAGGCCCAACATCTCTCCTGAAAGATGCATCAACCTTTTACATTGCTTGGATGAAATGAATGATAGCTCTATTCATGATGATATCCACCGATTGCTGAAGTCAGGGAAAGGAACCAATAAGCAGCTCACGTTTGCACACTGCTCTGCACTGGCGTATATGCTCTCAGGGTCTGAGAAGGTACTGGAGGAATTCAACCTCAGTGAATACAAGACTTCAGAGGAGGGTCGAAGGAGGTTGATCCCAGCAGTAAGGAGTTGCAAAAAGGCTTTGTGAGTAAGAGCACTAGAGATGTTGCAGAATGTGACTTACAACATTTTTAAGTAAAAGTCATTCATTCAGGTTAATGTAATTCTGATGTTTGATTTTGGGATGAAATTGCTTGTTGGTTTGTCCACATGTACAGAATACATTATAGGGGGTAACAAGCTGAAGTGCTATAGAGTAAGAAACGGTTGGGCCTTTTAACTGTGATTGTTATTTTATTGTTTTATTGATCTCACTTCTGCTTCTGTTATTCTGTAGACTAGCTTGTTGTAAATTGACTGATGAGGCCTATGAAAGTGTGGCCTCTGCGCTCCAGTTGCCAAATTCACCACTTAGAGAGCTTGACCTGAGAAAGAATGACCTACACAACTCTGCAGAGAACTTGCTCTGTGTCTCTCTCAAAAGTTCGAACTGTAACCTGGAGACACTGAGGTGAGAATTGCTAAGAGAACCATTTTTGTTTCATATACAGAATGTGCAAAATCTGCTTTTCTCAAGGAAAACATACACATAAGTTATGCATGGTTATATAAGTTAAATATAAGTTATATAGGGTTAGTATAAAGTTAGTTATTTATCACAATTTTTAATTTGATCATTCTGAAATGGCTGGTCGAAGGCAGAGTAGAAGAAGGCGCCTCAAAACAGTAGTATTTGTCATCTTAATCTCTTCATAATTAATCGTTTCTCTCAATGCCATTCATCCAGACTTTCTGGCTGTAAGCTGTCACCGGAATCCTGTCGTTTTTTGACCTCAGCTCTTCAGTCGCCAAACTCACACTTGAGTGAGCTAGATCTAAGCAACAATGACCTTAGAAGCTCCATTAAGGACGTGGTTTGTGCTGGGCTGATGAGTGAGCATTGCAGACTACAGAAATTCAGGTAAAGACGTTTTCACTGAAATCTAACCCAATTGTATTAATGATGTAGTTCATAAAAATCAGGACTGAATCTAAAAATGGCACAGATGGCAGAGACGGCACAAGGTCACTGTTTGGCAAGTAAAGGCTTTTAAATACGCGACGCATTGGTCACTGCACATTGAATGTGTGATGTAACCAAATCTATAAGCACTTTACTGTATACTTGCGCTTTGGCCAAGTGACACTAGTTGCCACCTTCGAAGTGAAAAGAGGCTTTTTCCTCTACACACCGTCAAAGAAGCTAAAATTGCAAAGATGAGGACCAGCTAACAGTGTCAAGAAAGGTCTGAGCAGTAGGGCTACTTTGGTTGATACTACTTTTGTTTTGCCGCCTCACCTTTTGCTGTTGTTCTTTTGCTGGATGTTCTTTTGCAATGTACCTAGCGGTGGGCATAATAACGGTCCAGTTTCCTGGTATTGTTAGGCACTGAATGTTGAATGTAAGTAACTCATGACAACGGATCTAATATTGGCTGGGTTCAGTGCGTGGCAGCAGGTCAGAAACCAGAACATCCACATTATATTAGGCTACCATAAAATCAACAATCAACCAACTTCTAGGACAACTGAAGAAAGAGTGACTAAGAATTGCAGTTTTGTAGAATTGCTGTCTTATGTTCATTGACATTAAAATGTTGCTAAGCTGCTTCTGTGACAGAAACAATAACTTGATGCTGAGAGTGGAGTCTGAAAACATTCCATGGACTACTGTAAAACATCTTAAAACCACTTTCCCTAAAAACAAAGCCTTAAAAAGTATCACATTGTCTTTCAGATTCGGATTTGATGAGTCCTACTGTAAATATGTCTTTAGTCATGTCACTGCGAAAGTTCAGCAATTGCATTTGTTCTGCCAGGTCAAATAATTATTCCTGGTGTGTGCTGCATTGTCTATGGTTAGGTCAGAGCCTGTTTTTCTTCAGTGCAGTTTTTGATGACGTGAATTAACGGTAATACCTCCAATGGTTGATAGTCACTTGCGTCAGCGTTTCTCAAACTAGGAGGCTGCTGGTCCACTGTAGCCTGGCCCTGCCCACCTAGATCATCTGACTGGGAGATCTTTTAGATGAGATTAGATTAGATTCAACTTTATTGTCATTGTGTAGAATACAGGTAGACCTGTAACGTCTCCTGGAGGAGAGTGGGGTGAACAGTCTGTGGTTGGGGTGGTCACAGTCCATAGCAAACAGCAAAGGTGGCATGAATAACATTTAATAGGCTTCCCTACATGAGTAACAGCTGACATTTATGCTTAAAGTGTTATCATGATGGCCCCAGCCGTGGCGCGACTGGCTGGGGCAAGTACGCCGGCGACCCGGTTCGATTCCCGCCCTGTGGTCCTTTCCGGATCCCACCCCGACTCTCTCCCACTCACTTCCTGCCATTCTCTCTACTGTCCTGTCCAGTTAAAGGCAGAAGAAGCCCCAAAAAGAATAATAAAAAATAAAAATAAAATAAAGTGTTATCATGATACTGATGCAATACTTGTTCTAATACTTGTGTATGACAGCATATATTCACTTGTCATTTTCATTTCTGTCCTGCTGTTTTACGCCTCAGAGTTTCTGGCTGCAACCTTACAGAAGTCTCCTGTGAAATGATAGCCACTCCCCTTAAGCGTGAAAACTCTCAGTTGAAGGTGCTGGACATCAGCCATAACGATTTGCAAGATGCTGGCATAGAGCTACTGTGCCCTGGATTACAGAGTCCACATTGTATAGTAGAGGTACTAAGGTCAGTAGACGTTATATATACCCAGGAATTGCTCTTTATCTTTATGATGTTCAATGAGTTCACTTTGCAATTCCACCATCTTTTAACTTGTTTGTCTGTACTTGTTGAGCAATAATTCCTACCTATCCTAATATTTACATTCTAGCCTGTGTGATTTACAATGGATTCCTGTACATTAATTGCATTTTGGAGATTTTTATGCATCATGTGATGAAGATTGAATCTTAGAAAATTCAGCCATACAGTTTAGTGATTTAACCTCACCAACAAACAAATGTGAAGGTCGGTTAGTGTCAAGATCTATGTCTGTCATGTAAATATGTTCCCCTTTTCTTTGTCTCTTGAATCATTTCCTCCCCTGTCACTCAGGCTCTCTGCCTGTCTCATCTCAGAGAAAGGCTCTTTCATCCTGGCATCGGTCGTTGAAGCTCACTCTCAACTCAGAGAGCTGGACCTGCAGAACAATTATCTTGGAGATGCTGGGGTGATGCTGCTCACTGCAAAACAGAGAGATCCAATGTGCAAACTGGAGTTACTAAAGTGTGTTTTGTTTTGAGTGTTACCGATTGCCCTAATTCATTACATTGTATTGATGTGTGTGTAAAATACAAGAATTCACCAAATTGATTCATGTGTAAAATACAAGAATTCACCAAATTGATTCTCTCTGTCTTGCCAAAATTTCTTTCACAGCGTCAACAATTGCTCAGAGCAGTGGTTGAAACCAGGGCCGCAAAAATGTAAGTAGCAGATGAGTCAAGTCATCATCTTTATCATCACAAGCTTTCTTTTTTTTTTTGTAGTGGCAAAATTTACATAATTGACATTTAGCAGCTGCTGTTTCTATCTGTTTGTCCACAAAGCACAGAAAACCTAGTCTGCTCATATTTACTCTCATCATCTCCTCTGCAGATGCCTGTGAACTCACATTGGACTCAAACACAGCAAGCCGGCATCTTGCCCTGTCAAAGAGGAATCAGAAAGCCACTTACATGAACAAACGGCAACCATATCCAGACCACCCCGATAGGTTTGCCGACTGCCCACTGGTGCTGTGTGAAGAGGGTCTCAGTGGTCGGCACTACTGGGAGGTGGTGTGGGGAGGAAGTGGGGTCCGTATAGGAGCCACTTATAAAGACATCAACAGGAAAGGGGCGAAAGGGCTGGATGGCAGTGCGACAGCCTGGTGCATGGAGTGCTGCACTGAGCGATTCACTGTCCAACACGCCAACCGGACGCAGACGATCCCACGCGGATCAGGGTCAGGTTCTAGAGTAGGAGTGTACCTGGACTGGCCCGCAGGCACTTTGTCATTTTTCAGTGTTTGCTCTGGCACTCTCAAACTTCTACACACATTTGATGCCATATTTGCTGAGCCTTTATATCCAGGGTTTTACATCGCCTCTGAGTCTTCAGTGGAACTGTGCTGATGTATAATTTCAGTTTTTCTCAATTATTTACACACTACTGGTATTAACATTGAACATTGAAAAGTATATCCAAGACACTATTCTTCTGTTTCACACGGTAGATATTATTGAACTTTTAGAACAAAACTGTACACACAAAACACTTATAGCAGTGGTTCTCAAACTTTTCACAATGATTACCACCCCAGAGAACAATTGGCTCTCCAAGCACCACCATTATGACCAGCATTAAATACAGTAGCGTAAGCCAATTTAAATATATTTCACATTGTACATACTGTTTTGCATTGTTTTGTTTTTTTCAATAAAGATAAAAAAAAAATTGTAATTAACGATTCTTCATTATAGATAGGCCTATATTTATACCATTTGAAGTGATCATTTTGTCTTCATTAAATAAAACATCTAGGAGATTCCCAGAGTACCACAACAGAGAGTCCGCGTACCACCAGTGATACCCGTACCACAGTTTGAGAATCACTGACTTTGCGGGCAGCCGTGGTGTACTGGTTAGCGCATCGGGCTTATAACCGGAGGGTTGCCGGTTCGATCCCCGACCAGTCCACCACGGCTGAAGTGCCCTTGAGCAAGGCACCTAACCCCTCACTGCTCCCCGAGCGCCGCTGGTTGGGCAGGCTGCTCACTGCTCTGGGTTGTGTGATTCACCTCACTGTGTGTTCACTGTGTGCTGTGTGATCACTAATTCG
This sequence comes from Sardina pilchardus, assembly GCF_963854185.1. Classification (NCBI taxonomy): domain Eukaryota; kingdom Metazoa; phylum Chordata; class Actinopteri; order Clupeiformes; family Clupeidae; genus Sardina; species Sardina pilchardus. Next base: position 22,495,604 of record NC_085000.1, on the reverse strand, counting down.
GTTAAATTGGGTTAAATGCAGAGAACTGAATTTCCCTCACAGGATCAAAAAAGTATATGTTCAATTCAATTCAATTAAATTTATAACATACAGTATACTGTACTTAGAAAGCATTGACATTCAATACCTCTAACCCAAGTCAACACAGCTCAAACCCAGTTGGCACACAGTTCCTAAACAGTGAATGAATCAATTGGCCAATTACAGTAATTGTTTTTGAGGGCTTTTAGAAGCTTTTTCTTCTGCAGTGAAGAGTTTGGTTCTGACCTGGAAGATTTTTGTTTTAGGAGTTGAGTGTGCAGTTATGAAGCGGAGATTTTGGATATGGAGAATAGAGTTTCTTATAGCAATCAAATAAACAATAAAGAGTTTCTTATAGCAATCAAATAAACATGGATTGTATGCACCTATTATCATGTCTGCTCATTTATGTCTCAGTAAGCACAAATGAAAGGGAAATTCAAATAACTGCCTTTCTCTCATCCCCTAAATCATTGATTATATTATGTTTATATTCCTGGCCTGTGTGAACCCAGAGGAACCTGAAAACTTGAATTCGCTCTGCAGATCTGTATGGAAAGGAGCTCATTGATGCCATTTTACTGCTTCCACGGGCATAATCAGGACTGAAATTAAACTTAAATTTATGCATTTACATCTTACCAAATTATTTCAGAAGTGCAGCAGACACATCTTTCTTGTAAATTAAGATTTTAATTACAACTGTTTGCTCAATTCCAAAGAAAACAGGTTGGCTTGTAACCTGAGTTTGAGTGTCAAAAGTCTAACAATACAATGTCCAAAGAACTGCAAACAAGGGGATTTCCCATGCTTAAGCAATCTTAAACATCAAGGACCGGCAGCATGTACAGGCTGTGGGACTGCCACCTGAGCCATCTGATTTCCTGGTAATTTCACAAGGCATCCACAATAGCAAGACAATGAAATAATCACCAGGTTAAATATACACATGTCATTGCAGAGAGTATAATGGTCCATAAATCTGTCATCACATCAGGCAAGACCTTCAAAAGCTGAGAGAGGAGGATTGATTAAGCGTGAAAACTCTCAGTTGAAGGTGCTGGACATCAGCCATAACGATTTGCAAGATGCTGGCATAGAGCTACTGTGCCCTGGATTACAGAGTCCACATTGTATAGTAGAGGTACTAAGGTCAGTAGACGTTATATATACCTAGGAATTGCTCTTTATCTTTATGATGTTCAATGAGTTCACTTTGCAATTCCACCATCTTTTAACTTGTTTGTCTGTACTTGTTGAGCAATAATTCCTACCTATCCTAATATTTACATTCTAGCCTGTGTGATTTACAATGGATTCCTGTACATTAATTGCATTTTGGAGATTTTTATGCATCATGTGATGAAGATTGAATCTTAGAAAATTCAGCCATACAGTTTAGTGATTTAACCTCACCAACAAACAAATGTGAAGGTCGGTTAGTGTCAAGATCTATGTCTGTCATGTAAATATGTTCCCCTTTTCTTTGTCTCTTGAATCATTTCCTCCCCTGTCACTCAGGCTCTCTGCCTGTCTCATCTCAGAGAAAGGCTCTTTCATCCTGGCATCGGTCGTTGAAGCTCACTCTCAACTCAGAGAGGGAGCTGGACCTGCAGAACAATTATCTTGGAGATGCTGGGGTGATGCTGCTCACTGCAAAACAGAGAGATCCAATGTGCAAACTGGAGTTACTAAAGTGTGTTTTGTTTTGAGTGTTACCGATTGCCCTAATTCATTGCATTGTATTGATGTGTGTGTAAAATACAAGAATTCACCAAATTGATTCATGTGTAAAATACAAGAATTCACCAAATTGATTCTCTCTGTCTTGCCAAAATTTCTTTCACAGCGTCAACAATTGCTCAGAGCAGTGGTTGAAACCAGGGCCGCAAAAATGTAAGTAGCAGATGAGTCAAGTCATCATCTTTATCATCACAAGCTTTCTTTTTTTTTTTGTAGTGGCAAAATTTACATAATTGACATTTAGCAGCTGCTGTTTCTATCTGTTTGTCCACAAAGCACAGAAAACCTAGTCTGCTCATATTTACTCTCATCATCTCCTCTGCAGATGCCTGTGAACTCACATTGGACTCAAACACAGCAAGCCGGCATCTTGCCCTGTCAAAGAGGAATCAGAAAGCCACTTACATGAACAAACGGCAACCATATCCAGACCACCCCGATAGGTTTGCCGACTGCCCACTGGTGCTGTGTGAAGAGGGTCTCAGTGGTCGGCACTACTGGGAGGTGGTGTGGGGAGGAAGTGGGGTCCGTATAGGAGCCACTTATAAAGACATCAACAGGAAAGGGGCGAAAGGGCTGGATGGCAGTGCGACAGCCTGGTGCATGGAGTGCTGCACTGAGCGATTCACTGTCCAACACGCCAACCGGACGCAGACGATCCCACGCGGATCAGGGTCAGGTTCTAGAGTAGGAGTGTACCTGGACTGGCCCGCAGGCACTTTGTCATTTTTCAGTGTTTGCTCTGGCACTCTCAAACTTCTACACACATTTGATGCCATATTTGCTGAGCCTTTATATCCAGGGTTTTACATCGCCTCTGAGTCTTCAGTGGAACTGTGCTGATGTATAATTTCAGTTTTTCTCAATTATTTACACACTACTGGTATTAACATTGAACATTGAAAAGTATATCCAAGACACTATTCTTCTGTTTCACACGGTAGATATTATTGAACTTTTAGAACAAAACTGTACACACAAAACACTTATAGCAGTGGTTCTCAAACTTTTCACAATGATTACCACCCCAGAGAACAATTGGCTCTCCAAGCACCACCATTATGACCAGCATTAAATACAGTAGCGTAAGCCAATTTAAATATATTTCACATTGTACATACTGTTTTGCATTGTTTTGTTTTTTTCAATAAAGATAAAAAAAAAATTGTAATTAACGATTCTTCATTATAGATAGGCCTATATTTATACCATTTGAAGTGATCATTTTGTCTTCATTAAATAAAACATCTAGGAGATTCCCAGAGTACCACAACAGAGAGTCCGCGTACCACCAGTGATACCCGTACCACAGTTTGAGAATCACTGACTTTGCGGGCAGCCGTGGTGTACTGGTTAGCGCATCGGGCTTATAACCGGAGGGTTGCCGGTTCGATCCCCGACCAGTCCACCACGGCTGAAGTGCCCTTGAGCAAGGCACCTAACCCCTCACTGCTCCCCGAGCGCCGCTGGTTGGGCAGGCTGCTCACTGCTCTGGGTTGTGTGATTCACCTCACTGTGTGTTCACTGTGTGCTGTGTGATCACTAATTCGGTTAAATTGGGTTAAATGCAGAGAACTGAATTTCCCTCACAGGATCAAAAAAGTATATGTTCAATTCAATTCAATTAAATTTATAACATACAGTATACTGTACTTAGAAAGCATTGACATTCAATACCTCTAACCCAAGTCAACACAGCTCAAACCCAGTTGGCACACAGTTCCTAAACAGTGAATGAATCAATTGGCCAATTACAGTAATTGTTTTTGAGGGCTTTTAGAAGCTTTTTCTTCTGCAGTGAAGAGTTTGGTTCTGACCTGGAAGATTTTTGTTTTAGGAGTTGAGTGTGCAGTTATGAAGCGGAGATTTTGGATATGGAGAATAGAGTTTCTTATAGCAATCAAATAAACAATAAAGAGTTTCTTATAGCAATCAAATAAACATGGATTGTATGCACCTATTATCATGTCTGCTCATTTATGTCTCAGTAAGCACAAATGAAAGGGAAATTCAAATAACTGCCTTTCTCTCATCCCCTAAATCATTGATTATATTATGTTTATATTCCTGGCCTGTGTGAACCCAGAGGAACCTGAAAACTTGAATTCGCTCTGCAGATCTGTATGGAAAGGAGCTCATTGATGCCATTTTACTGCTTCCACGGGCATAATCAGGACTGAAATTAAACTTAAATTTATGCATTTACATCTTACCAAATTATTTCAGAAGTGCAGCAGACACATCTTTCTTGTAAATTAAGATTTTAATTACAACTGTTTGCTCAATTCCAAAGAAAACAGGTTGGCTTGTAACCTGAGTTTGAGTGTCAAAAGTCTAACAATACAATGTCCAAAGAACTGCAAACAAGGGGATTTCCCATGCTTAAGCAATCTTAAACATCAAGGACCGGCAGCATGTACAGGCTGTGGGACTGCCACCTGAGCCATCTGATTTCCTGGTAATTTCACAAGGCATCCACAATAGCAAGACAATGAAATAATCACCAGGTTAAATATACACATGTCATTGCAGAGAGTATAATGGTCCATAAATCTGTCATCACATCAGGCAAGACCTTCAAAAGCTGAGAGAGGAGGATTGATTGACAGGACACTGGACAACAGGACCACCAGCAGCAGGCAGCATCTGAGGTGACCTGGACCAGTGGTTTTCAAAATGGGAGCTGATGGGGTCCGTAGCAAGTTGGAAGGAAACCTAAAATTAATTGTATAAAAAAAACAATAAACACACACAAAAAGTTAAAATATAGCTTGCCTATTATGAGTGGTTTTATAAAATACTGTAATATAATTTGTTGCATATCTGAACATTAAATTGCTGGTAATATCATCACTTAATCACCAACATAATCACTTCCTTACATATTGAGTGTTAAACTTCTCCAAAACATGGCAATTCCAGCCTGTCTGCTTGCCAACCTCATTGCTGTTTGCAGCTATAGGCCTATTTAAACTTACATTTGTGCATTTACATCTCACCAAATAATTTCAGAAGTGCAGCAGACACATCTTTGTTGTAAATAAAGATTTCAATTGCAGCTGTTTACTCAATTCCAAAGAAAACAGGTAGGCTTGTAATTTTAAGTTGTCCACAAAAGTATCCTTTTACAATACGTTAGCCTACATTACATTTGGCTGACAATTTTTAACCAAAGCAACTTCCATTATGGTTAAACATTTTAAGCTTTTTAAGAGCAATTCTAACAACAATATAAGAAGATTTAAAAGGGTAGAGTGCAGTAAGAGTGAAAAAAGTAGAAAGTGACAAAAATAGTGAAATTGAAAGATAGAGTGCAGTAGGAATAAGTGCATCAATGAGTGCAGTTGTCCGTAGGGGGAGCGCAGCTGGGAATGAGCGCCTCCTGCTTGTTCCTGTCAAGGTTGCTATCTTGCAACCAGGTTGGTTGCTATAGTCCCTTTCCCACCAGAGCGAGACATCCGGATGTCAAACGGATATCAAACGGGTGGCTGTATGTGGGAACGCAAAACTCGGGTATTTTCTTACCCGGAACTCACCCTACTAGCCCCCTAGTACTACTTCTAGATGTTACCCGGGTGCGCTTAGGTGGGAACGCAGCCGGCACAGTTCTGGGTAGAGATGGGGGGCGTACCGATGACGTATAGAAATGCGCCCTTGCAGCCTGCTTGCAGCGCGAGGCAGAAAGTACAAATTGCCATGGTAACGATAAACATTGCCCTACGAGTATGAACACAGACGAGAACACCGGAGTACAGAAAACAGTGACATTTTGTTGTGTACGTACAATAAAAATTTAAACTGCAATCACGTTGTTGTGTTTGTTGCAGGACAGGCAGGATTATCCTTGCAAACGTGAATAGCTTGAAGTGTTGTCGATTAGCTTGCAACTAGCTGTTTATTACACTGGTTAGCAATTAACAGCTAATAGTTAACGTCGCTGTTATTTAGCATTGTTGGAGTTGGGAAGGAGCCTCAGACCTCTGTGTGCTGTTCATATTGTCCAGGTGTGTCATTATTTTCTATTAATTTGTTATGTTGGATGTTTATACCAGAGAGGGCTGAAGTAGAGCTTTGTTTATAGCCTAGTGGTCCTGGCGTTAGCTATTTTTCCCTCTATGCTAGCTCCCGCTGACTAGCGAGCTAACTACTTCTGTTGTTTCATGATGTTTTGGATCTGATGTAAGTTCGCATCATCCAGGCAACACAGCACAACAACGCATTTATTTAGCGTCATCTCCCTCCCCCTGCACAAGCTGACATTGCCCCACCCCTCGCGGCTCCTACTCGGGTCTAGTGTGAACACAATTACCCGTATATCACTCGGACATAAAGCGCATGTGGGAAACGTCCGTGTCGTGCCTCCACCCGGGTAAATATGTCCGGGTAACTTCTAGAAGTTATGTGGGAAAGGGACTTATGGTTGTGGGCAGCCTAACAGGCAGAGTGTCAAAAGTCTAACAATACAAGGTCTAAAGTACTGCAAACAAGGGGATTTCCCATGCTTAATCAATCTTAAACATAAAGGACAGGCAGCATGGACTGCCACCTAATCCATCTGGTTTCCTGGTCACGTCATAAGGCATCCACAATAGCGAGGAATAACAAGGAAATGATCACCAGGTTAATTATTCACATGACATTACAGAGAGCATAATTGTCCACAAATCTGTTCTCACATCATGCAAGACTTTCAAAAGCTGAGAGAGAGGAGGAGAAACGGACAGAACACTGTGCTTCCCTACTGGACACGGCAACAGCACCACCAGCAACAGGCAGCATCTGAGGTGACCTGGACCACAGGTAAATGAGGCACATTCTTTACCTTATGTTAACTCTTTCTAGTCAGCCAATGCAAAAATCAGTAGGCCTACAGATAATGCAAATGCTGCTTCTCTGCATTGAAAACACTTGAAAGTCGTATCAAGTCTTAAACGATCTCTGAGATGAGGACGATACCTAAAAACAGTGATGTGCTAAATAGAGGCCACGGGTCAGACGAAGGTGCACTCTTTCTACCACGTATGTGAATGTGGGTGCCTGTATATCTCCAAGGATAGGAACCCTTTAGCTGTGTTTTTTGCTGTTGACCTCTTTTCATGATCAGTTTTAGAAATGGTAAAAGAAGGTTACATTAATATTTGTTGTATCGTTAAAAAAATGTGATATTGTAACATTGTGCTGTGTTCTACCAATCTCCATTGTTATGATTATACTGTATATTGGCTCCAAGTTTGTTTTTGAGAGTTCCCTGAATCCACTTGCAGCCAAATTTGTACTTATTTAGCCAACAAATATATGCAACCTTCTACACTAATCATGTTTTTACAACATTCAGCATTTAAGTTGTAATTGATTTTTCTTTGAGATAAGCTTGTCACTAACAGCAGAAAGATAAAGGAACCTCACCCAATTTTGATTGGGCCATATAGAGCTATGTGTTATGTGTACGTTAATGCAGTGCCATTTTGTAATATGATAACTTTATTTGTAAGATGTGAATCTCTGTTCCAGATCTTGTCCAGAGTCTCAGTAACTGACCAGCTCACAATCACCAGCCAAACACACTGACATCAGAGCTCCCTCTAGAGGACAGACGAGGAACAACAGCTGCACTTCACCATGGGGTAAAGTTACTGATAGTAAAATAAACTGGATGATTATAGCATGCACCATTCCAAGTTTAAATACTTCATGAAAAATCTGGTACTGGTTTGGTCTCTCTGAATTATAAATTATTACGTAAGGCATCATTAAGATTAGCTTATTCAAACTGAAGAATCAGGGTTTGGGAAGAATTTTAGTAAACTAGCCTTCTTTGTATAAGGGATTTGTTGATGTGGATTTATGAGATCACATTTCTGTTAAGTATTTTTTAGTGTTAAGTGTTAAGTGAATACAATGAATGACATCAATAGTAATGACTGATTGTGTAATGATTTCAGATACTCACATGATTCTGAAGAGATCATCTTTGGAGACAAAACTAATTACTTCAGGATTCCAGCTCTTCTCTACATTGGGGAATGGAATAAATTCCTGGCATTTGCAGAGAAGCGCACTGGTGGCAATAATGACGAGTATGCAGAGAACCTGGTGATGAGAACAGGTACCCGGGATTCAGACAAAAAAGTGAAGGTACCCTGAAGGTTATTGAATGTGTATAACAATGAAATGAACTAATGTCATTGATGCAGTAAAGTGCTTTTGAAATAGTATTGTATTAATAATGTACACTATGGCAGTATGCAGACTCTTAATGTACATGTTATTTGTGATTCCAGTGGTCTCCCGTTGAGGACTTGAGGCAAGCGAGCAAACATGGATACCGCACCATGAACCCATGTCCAGTCTTTGAAACAGCCACAGGGAAACTTTTTCTCTTCTTCATCTGCATTAAGGGCAAGAAAAAAGAAGGACACCTTAAGGCAGGTGAAACTCGCTTGTGCTTTGTTACCACCACGGACGTCAGTAAGCCGTGGAATGACTTAAAAGATGTGACTGATGATATAGAAGTTGATGGTAAAAAGCTCTCAGAGTACCAGACCTTCGCCGTGGGACCAGGACATGGCCTTGAGGTGAAGACCAGTGGTCATGGCACAAGGCTGCTGATTCCAGCCTATGTTAAAAGCGGAAAGGGAAGCCACTCTCTGGTCTTCTACAGTGACAATGGGGGAGAGTCGTGGCAGGCGGGAGAGCACCTGTCTGAGGAGACTGGTGAGTGTCAGGTGGCCGAGATTCAAGGCAGTGAGCTCTACTGTAATGCCCGCACTCTCCGCAGTGAGAAATATCGGATAGAGAGGCTTAGTAGTGACACAGGGGCACGTTTTACCAAATTACTGGAACGATCTCTGCCGGAGACGCCTCATGGTTGTGAGGGCAGTGTGCTGGGCTTCCCTGCCCCTGATTCCTCTAACACATGGCTGCTCTTCAGCCACCCGCAGAGTGGCTCCAAGAATCCTATTTGTTGGAAAAGGTTTGATCTGAGCATCTACCTGAGAGAATCTCTTAAGGGGTCATGGGGTAAGCCCGTCATAATTCACCCGGGGAACAGCGGCTACTCTGACCTGACCCAGTGTGAGGAGGAGCATCACTTTGCCTGTCTGATGGAGTGTGGAGAGACCAAACGGCCACGGATCGTTTTTAAGGAGTTTACGCTCAGTGATGTTCAAAAGCGAGCTCAAACCAAAGTAGCCAGCTCTTGCTGCCTTATGTGAAATCTCTTCAGCCAAACAATCCCATTAAAACAGTATCTTTAGGTATATGGCACAATCAATCTATTCACCATTGTGTGACATTAAGATGATTTTCTGAGAAATACTTTTGTGTGATCTATGCACTGTAGAAAAGGTTTAGCTAAACAAGTATTATTACTTAATGTATATAAATTATGATTTTATAATAAGAACAAAAATCTAGTTGGTATTGTTTTTAGCAAGATGAAAAATACAGTGTGAATAAAGTAATAGGCCTATGTGTTAGAAATATTCACAGGGTAGGCTAAATGAGTGCTTCGATTTTCTTAAAATGTAGTGTTTTTAGCCTAGGCCTAGGCCTAGGCTACTCATTTTTCTCTCTGTCTGGGAGCTCTGGACTATGTGTGCGATGGGCTACTTAAAAATAATATTACAATAAAAGGTTGATCAAACCTATTGAACTCTTCTTTTGAAATTTAACATTTGTGTTATAAAATGACACCACAGAAAAAGTGTGTAGCCTAGAGTATACATGTGTGAGTACCGGTATGCTTCATTTCCAACAATAATGACAGCAGACACACACACACACATAGGCTACACACACACATACACGCACAGGCTTGAGGCTTAAACTCTGCACCTAAATTCAGAACATTTCAAGAGGGTTAGGATTAATAAAACAGTATTTTAGATGGGGAAAGTGGTGCTAAATTTCCACAAAGTTTGCTCAGTGAACGGGTAAAACCGTTCGTTTGTAAGCGAAATCAAGAAATACATCTTTTAGTTTGTTTACCGTTGCCTAGCAATAACAATATGCAATATCTCCCGCTATTTCACCACGGGAGGTAGGCTTAGGCTAGTGTAGTGGATATTAGACAGGTCATTTGCTCGAACTTTTGGGCCTAGTTTTTGATCAAAGTTCTCTCAATGGATTCCTGGTCAGAACCCCTATTGAAACAGACTTGGGGCATGTTAAATTTTGGCCAAAAATTCAATATGGCCGCCGTATGGGCAATTCTATATCAGTTGGAACAGGTCCGACACCATGGTCCTCAGTTTTTCCTGATTGCTCTCAAGTGCAATAGCCATTAATTAGTGTGCTAAATAGCAGCATGTTGAAATTATGTGCCAAATTGCATTAAAATTGTATGCTACAGGCCGATGTGCGTTTTATTTGGAGACTGTTGCGCGAGAACATAGCCAATGTAGGACTTTCTAGCCTCGCGTCAGCAGCGCCTTGCATCACCCATAGACCTCTGAAGTTCGCCTACAAAAAAGCTACCATCTTTGCCCATATAAGGAGTTACGGTATCTGACGATTTTTCCTATGGGAAATTAACATGGGGATTTGGAATTATCACACCTGTTAAACTCTCGCGGGGATGACAAAATCGGAAATTCAGGTGTTTTCCTGAACACACTTTTGTCCTCTGCCTTCGAGAGGAATCTGTGATCTCCGGTATGCGAAAGCGGCAGACTTTGATTTTCGCTACCCCAGAGCTAACTTGCAATGCAACTTGCCATTAAGTTAGTTAGCCAGTTAGCTCTGGGGTAGCAAAAATCAAAGTGTGCCGACTTCACGTACCGGAGATCACAGTAGGCCTATGCACAAGAAGGCAGAGGACAAAAGTGTGTTCAGGAAAACATCTTTATTTAAGACTATGTCGTGCCCGCGTGAGTTTAACAGGTGCGATAATTCAAAATCCCCATGTTATTTTCCCATAGGAAAAATCGCCAGATACCGAATCTCAAAGATGGCAGCTTTTTTGTAGGCGAACTTCAGGGCCACCGTACTACGGTGGCCCTGAAGTGCAAAACACAACACAAATGTGACCCTGTAAAGCGGAACCAGTCGTTTCGGTAAAATTTAGTAAATTAAGTTATTGTGCTCACGTAAACGGCCATAAACTAAGCTTTCCAACGATATGTATATCGAGGGTATTACACAAACTATCGCTAAGATAACCGCATCCAAAGTTGACATGGTTCTCCTGTCACGATATGCCAGAAGAGGAGAAATCACCTGTTTAAGCAGCGCGTGCACAACGGGAATGACAGCAAATGTGTTGAATCTTCGCCGGGTTTAACAGTCAAAACGTAGGTTTTTCAGTGAAATGCGTTCACGATATGAAACTGTAGACTGTATACAGCCGAATTATGCGAAAACGTGAAATTCAACATTTTAACCCGGAAGTTTGTTATTGTTGATTTTCTCAAAATAACGATGTGCGCAAAACGACTGATTTCGCTGTGAATGGTCACAAATAAGACAACACAACACAAATAAGACAACACAACACAAAAAGAGAAAACACAACACAAAAAGAGACAACACAACACAAAAAGAGAAAACACAACACAAAGAAGAGAAAAAACGGCCTCGAAGTGCACAACACAACGGCAAATCACACAACACAACACAAAAAGAGACAACACAACACAAAAAGAGAAAACACAACGGCAAATCACACAACACAACACAAAAAGAGAAAACACAACGGCAAATCACACAACACAACACAAAAAGAGACAACACAACACAAATAAGACAACACAACACAATTAGAGAAACCTCGGCCCCGAAGTGCACAACACAACGGCAAATCACACAACACAACACAAAAAGAGACAACACAACACAATTAAGAGACAACACGGAATACCTTCGGGCCACATGAATCGTCGCTGGGACACGTACGTAGGCCTACAGCCCACAGAAAATAGCATGCTGGGTCTTCACATGTCCATAAGAACCCACAGTAATGGAATATCCACGTTGTGTTTTATTCATAATATGTTTGGTGTATAATCCAACTCATACAAAAGCAACAAGTTCGAAACAAATTGCAGAAATCAGGAAGTAAAACAGCTTGTAACTCTGTCACCGTTCTAGATACCGTCATATACCATATATGGTAATTTTTTTGTGAGATCCCCCTAGTTACCGTGGTAGCTACCACACATCAGAGCGATGGCTTTGCCACACATGTCTTTCTGCGACGAGATATTCAAAACCGGAGGAGATTGGGCAAGAGAGCTGTCAATCAGGCTCCCTAGCTTTGAATGACGACAGCACTAGTCAGCCACATGCCTCGTCATTGAAAACCGGATAATGTTGAAGCCAAGGGGTAGACGATTTCAGTGATATCTTTACTTTATAAACCCTAGTAAAGTCCTCGTAACATTCATTAAAAGATTTAAAGAGACATGCAGGCTGAAATAATTCGAAGATTTAATGGTGCATAGGCTACTGACAATAAAACTCATACACAAGAACCCCTTTGAGTAGAAGCATAATATCGGTGTCAAAAGAAAGCTAATATTCTGGAGATTTTTGGGGAGCCTGATTGACAGCTCTCTTGCCCAATCTCCTCCGGTTTTGAATATCTCGTCGCAGAAAGACATGTGGGGCAAAGCCATCGCTCTGATGTGTGGTAGCTACCACGGTAACTAGGGGGATCTCACAAAAAATTACCATATAGGCCTATGGTATATGACGGTATCTAGAACGGTGACAGAGTTACAAGCTGTTTTACTTCCTGATTTCTGATGATTTGTTTCGAACTTGTTGCTTTTGTATGAGTTGGATTATACACCAAACATATTATGAATAAAACACAACGTGGATAGCCTATTCCATTACTGTGGGTTCTTATGGACATGTGAAGACCCAGCATGCTATTTTCTGCGGGCTGTAGGCCTACGTACGTGTCCCAGCGACGATTCATGTGGCCCGAAGGTATTCCGTGTTGTCTCTTAATTGTGTTGTGTTGTCTCTTTTTGTGTTGTGTTGTGTGATTTGCCGTTGTGTTGTGCACTTCGGGGCCGAGGTTTCTCTAATTGTGTTGTGTTGTCTTATTACAGTGCATGAAAATGCACTGTACTGTTCTTCCTAGGCTTCTTCTTCTTCTTCTTCTTATTATTCCGCTTACCAAATTCATTTTTTCTATTCAGCTTGAACCGTTTAACCTAGAAACTTCATTCAAACGTTGTAACGTAGGTCTTCAATAGGGGCATGCTGCTAAGTATTTTTCAACTTTGTAACTTTTATACTTTTTAAACTATAAATTAAAAACTATTAAAAATTTCCCCATAGACTTAACATTGGCCTCTATGACATCACAGTCGGGTCGTTAAGCAATTAGAATCTTATGCCAGGTGGCCAGCCCCACCTGCAGCAGCCCTCTCTCTCTCAGGCTTTAAGCATACAACTCTCTGTGAAGACTACATATCCTGTTAACCTGTTTCGTCTTTCCACAACCGTTTCAAAATAAAAGTCCTCACTGCAATAATACACTATTAAATCATTTAACCATTGAAACTACTCAACTATTTAACTGTTCAACCATTCCAACGGTCAGTTATCATCAACTATGCCTCCAGTCAACTACATGAGACCTCCATGTACCTGGCAACCAACATAGCAACCATCAAAATTAAGCGTTTATGACCGTTTCCATAGCAACCAACATGATTTTACTACAGTAACTTCTTTATTCCTGATAGTGGCAGCCATGGATACCCTATCAACAAATGTTTCAAAATAAAAGTCCTCAGTAGCAAGTTAGCTAGTTAGCATGGTTAGCATCGTTAGCATTTTTAGCATAGCTGCTAGAAATGATTAGCTAAGTTAGCTAATCAACCTAGTTAGCATTGCTAACATAGTTAGCATTGTTAGCATAGTTAGCATTTTTAGCAAAACTGCTAGAAATGATTAGCTAAGTTAGCTAATCAACCTGGTTGGCATTGTTAGCATAGTTGACATTGTTAACGTAGTTAGCATTTTTAACATAACTGCTAGAAATGATTAGCTAAGTTAGCTAATCAACCTGGTTAGCATAGTTAGCATTGTTAGCATAGTTAGCATTTTTAGCATAACTGATAGAAATCATTAGCTAGGTTAGCTAATCAACCTGGTTAACATTGCTAGCATAGTTAGCATTGTTAGCATAGTTAACATTTTTAACATTTTTGTTAGAAATCATTAGTTAAGTTAGCTGATCAACCTGGTTAGCATTGTTAACATAGTTAGCATTGTTAACATTTTTACCATAACTGTTAGAAATCATTAGCTTAGTAAACCAATCAACCTGGTTATCATTGTTAACATTTTAACATACCTTTTAGAAATCATTAGATAAGTTACAACTGGAATGTTTAACCTTTAAACTGTCTACCTTCACACATTAACTCTCTTTAAACTATGCAACCACCATGTTTACCCTAGCTACACCTTAGTAACCATATCTACATTATCTATCTATATATTTTTGCATTTTCATGCACTGGTAATTCCTTGGAATTGCATTTCTAGTTTGTGTTGTGTTGTCTCTTTTTGTGTTGTGTTGTGTGATTTGCCGTTGTGTTTTCTCTTTTTGTGTTGTGTTGTGTGATTTGCCGTTGTGTTGTGCACTTCGAGGCCGTTTTTTCTCTTCTTTGTGTTGTGTTTTCTCTTTTTGTGTTGTGTTGTCTCTTTTTGTGTTGTGTTTTCTCTTTTTGTGTTGTGTTGTCTTATTTGTGTTGTGTTGTCTTATTTGTGTTGTGTTTTGCACTTCAGGGCCACCGTACTATTGGCCTTAAAACAACCAGCGGATGGCGGGCGGGTGCGGTTTTGAAAATTGGTCAAAAAACGTTGGTGCGGATGGATGATAAATTGTGTGATGCAGTTACGGTTGAAAATAAAAACCCATCCGCGCAACTCTATTCCACTGGCATAATCAGAACTGAAATTAAACTTAAATTTATGCATTTACATCTTACCAAATTATTTCAGAAGTGCAGCAGACACATCTTTCTTGTAAATGAAGATTTTAATTAGGCCTACAACTGTTTGCTCAATTCCAAAAAAAAACAGGTTGGGTTGTAACCTGAGTTTGAGTGTCAAAAGTCTAACAATACAATGTCCAAAACAAAGGGGATTTCCCATGCTTAAGCAATCTTAAACATCAAGGACAGGCAGCATGTACAGGCTGTGGGACTGCCACCTGAGCCGTCTGATTTCCTCGTAATTTCACAAGGCATCCACAATAGCAAGACAATGAAATAATCACCAGGTTAATTATACACATGTCATTGCAGAGAGTATAATGGTCCATAAATCTGTCATCACATCAGGCAAGACTTTCAAAAGCTGAGAGGAGGATTGATTGACAGGACACTGGACAACAGGACCACCAGCAGCAGGCAGCATCTGAGGTGACCTGGACCAGTGGTTTTCAAAATGGGAGCTGGGGGCCATAGCAAGTTGGAAGGAAACTTAAAATCAATTATATATATATAAAAAAACAATAAACACATTTTTTAAAAAAAAAATATAGCTTGCCTATTATGAGCGGTGTTATAAAATACTGTAATATAATTTGTTGCATATCTGAACATTGTGTTGCTGGTAATGTCATCACTTAATCACCAACATAATGACTTCCTTACATATTCAGTGTTAAACTTCTCCAAAACATGGCAATTCCAGCCTGTCTGCCTGTTGCTGTTTGCAGCTATAGGCCTATTTAAACTTAAATTTGTGCATTTACATCTTACCAAATTATTTCAGAAGTGCAGCAGACACATCTTTGTTGTAAAGATTTCGATTGCAGCTGTTTACTCAATTCCAAAAAACAGGTAGGCTTGTTATTTGAGGTTGTCCATAAAAGTATCCTTTTACAATATGTTAGCCTACATTACATTTGGCTGGCACTTTTTTAACCAAAGCGACTTCCATTATGGTTAAACATTTTAAGCTTTTTAAGAGCAATTCTAACAACAATTTAAGAAAATGTAAAAGGGTAGAGTGTAGTAAGAGTGAACAAAGTGACAAAAATAGAGAAATTGAAAGATAGATTGCAGTAGGAATAAGTGCATCAATGAGTGCAGTTGTCCGTAGGGGGAGTGCAGCTGGGAATGAGCGCCTCCTGCTTGTTCCTGTCAAGGTTGCTATCTTGCAACCAGGTTGGTTGCTATGGTTGTGGGCAGCCTAACAGGCACAAGAGTGTCAAAACAATACAAGGTCCAAAGTACTGTAAACAAGGGGATTTCCCATGCTTAAGCAATCTTAAATATCAAGGACAGCATGGACTGCCACCTAATCCGTATGATTTCCTGGTCACGTCACAGGGCATCCACAATAGCAAGACAAGGAAATGATCACCAGGTTAATTATACACATGTCATTGTTGCAGAGATGGTCCATAAATCTGTTCTCATGGATGGGCAGTATTTCTAATACATGTATTTGAAATACATATTTCAAATACAAAATACTATTTTGTAATTTGTATTTTATTGAGATGATGA
Organism: Sardina pilchardus; assembly: GCF_963854185.1. Classification (NCBI taxonomy): domain Eukaryota; kingdom Metazoa; phylum Chordata; class Actinopteri; order Clupeiformes; family Clupeidae; genus Sardina; species Sardina pilchardus. Next base: position 22,479,354 of record NC_085000.1, on the reverse strand, counting down.
AAATGCCTTTGTATTTTGTATCAAAATACTTCAGCGTTGTGTATTTTTGTATTTTCAAAATACTGCAAAATACTTTCTGTGAGACGATGTGATGACATCTATCTAACTATCAATATACACTATATTGCCAAAAGTATTGGGTCACTTGCCTTGACTCACATATGAACTTAAGAGTCATTGCACGAGAAAACCAGGCAGAACAAGCAGGAGGTGGGAAGAAGGGGGTCGGCCAAATCGGCTCATACTTTGTACAGTGCCTATAGAAAGTCATCATACCCTTTTGAAATAGTTACTTTTTTTTGTCTTACAGCCTGAAATCAAAACCCATTTTTAAAAAAATCTTTCCCAGTTTTATTAACAAATTTAGCTGTACAACATCAAAATAATGAAAAAAAAGTCAGCAGTTCTGAAAATTAATAAAAAAATAAAAATAGAATAACAGGGTTGGAAAAGTCATCATACCCCTGACTTAATACTTTGTAAAGCTTCCTTTTGCTTTCATTACAGCCATCAATCTGTTTGGATATGTCTCTATTATAGCTTTGTACACCTAGATAGGGGAATATTTGCCCAATTTTCCATGCAGAAATGTTCAAATGTAGTCAAATTCTGTAGGGAATGGCAATGGACTGCTCTCTTCAAGTCAATCCACAGATTTTCTATAGGATTTAAGTCAGGGCTCTGACTTTGCCACTCAAGGATATTCACCATCCTATCCTTAGGCCACTGCTTTGTTCTTTTGGCAGTATGTTTAGGATTATTGTCGTGTTGGAAGGCGAATGACCTCCCCATCCTCAGCTGTCTAGGAGAGGGACGCAGGTTTTCCTCAAGAATTTGGGTGTACTTGGCAGCATCCATTTTCCCTTCTATCCTGACCAATTGCCCAGTCCCCGCTGAAGAGAAACATCCCCAAAACATAATGTTGCCCCCACCATGCTTCACAGTAGGTATGGTGTGTTTTGGGTGTGTTTGGGTGTGTATACTGTGTTTGGTTAGCGCCTGGAGCTCAGTCCAAAAACTTCAATCTTAGTCTCCAAAAAGTTCGATCTTAGTCTCATCTGACCATAAAAGCTTTTTCCACATGGTAGCAGAATATTCCAGATGTGTTTTTGCACTGAACTCCAAGCGCAATGTTTGGCGAAAACCAACACAGTACACCACCCAAAACACACCATACCTAGTGTGAAGCATGGTGGGGGCAACATTATGTTGTGGGGATGTTTCTTTTCAGCGGGAACTGGGCAATTGGTCAGGATAGAAGGGAAAGTGGATGCTGCCAAGTACACCCACATTCTTAAGGAAAACCTGCGTCCCTTCCTTATTTAACAAATATATGCTACACTATATATATATATACAGTGGGTATAGTAAGTATTCACACCCATGCTAAAGTTGACTAAAAAGAGGAATATAAAATCATCTTTTGAGAATTGATTGTAATGCCTTAATTCAAAAAATGAGTAAAAATCAAACCGCTAAGGACACTAATTTTCTTTGTGATTGAAGAATGTATCGTAAATAGATAAATGTTCTTCCTTAAATACAGGTTGCATAAGTATTCAACCCCTATGTTAAATTCCCATAGGAGCAGGAGGATTTTTTATATGTTTTTATTTTTAAAGGCCAGCTATTTCATGGATCCAGGATATTATGCATCCCGATAAAGTTCCCTTGGCCTTTGGAATTAAAATAGCCCCACATCATCACATACCCTTCACCATAGATAAAGATTGGCATGGTGCTTTTTCCAGTTAGCCTATTAGCCTGTTTGATTTGCATTGAGCTCAATGAGCATCAAACAGGCTAATTGGCTAACTGTAAAAAGCACCATGCCAATCTCTAGCTATGGTGAAGGGTATGTGATGATGTGGGGCTATTTTAATTCCAAAGGCCAAGGGAACTTTATCAGGATGCATAATATCCTGGATCCATGAAATAGCTGGCCTTTAAAAATAAAAACATTTAAAAAATCCTCCTGCTCCTATGGGAATTTAACATAGGGGTTGAATACTTATGCAACCTGTATTTAAGGAAGAACATTTATCTATTTACGATACATTCTTCAATCACAAAGAAAATTAGTGTCCTTAGCGGTTTGATTTTTACTCATTTTTTGAATTAAGGCATTACAATCAATTCTCAAAAGATGATTTTATATTCCTCTTTTTAGTCAACTTTAGCATGGGTGTGAATACTTACTATACCCACTGTATATATATATTACAACATTCAGCATTTACTGTAAGCTGTAATTGATTTTTTCTTTGAGATAAGCTTGTCACTAACAGCAGAAAGATAAAGGAACCTCACCCAATTTTGATTGGGCCATATAGAGCTATGTGTTATGTGTACGTTAATGCAGTGCCATTTTGTAATATGATTATTTTATTTGTAAGATGTGAATCTCTGTTCCAGATCTTGTCCAGAGTCTCAGTAACTGACCAGCTCACAATCACCAGCCAAACACACTGACATCAGAGCTCCCTCTAGAGGACAGAAGAGGAACAACAGCTGCACTTCACCATGGGGTAAGTTACTGATAGTAAAATAAACTGGATGATTATAGCATGCACCATTCCAAGTTTAAATACGTCATGAAAAATCTGGTACTGGTTTGGTCTCTCTGAATGATAAATTATTACGTAAGGCATCATTAAGATTAGCTTATTCAAACTGAAGAATCAGGGCTTTGGAAGAATTTTAGTAAACTAGCCTTCTTTGTATAAGGGATTTGTTGATGTGGATTTATGAGATCACATTTCTGTTAAGTATTTTTAGGGTTAAGTGAATACAATGAATGACATCAATAGTAATGACTGATTGTGAAATGATTGCAGAGACTCACATGATTCTGAAGAGATCATCTTTGGAATCAATTACTTCAGAATTCCAGCTCTTCTCTACATTGGGGAATGGAATAAATTCCTGGCATTTGCAGAGAAGCGCACTGGTGGCAATAATGACGAGTATGCAGAGAACCTGGTGATGAGAACAGGCACCCGGGATTCAGACAAAAAAGTGAAGGTACCCGGAAGGTTATTGAATGTGTATAACAATGAAATGAACTAATGTCATTGATGCAGTAAAGTGCTATTGTAATAGTATTGTATTAATAATATACACACTATGGCAGTATGCAGAGTCTTCATGCACATGTTATTTGTGATTCCAGTGGTCTCCCGTTGAGGACTTGAGGCAAGCGTGCAAAGATGGATACCGCACCATGAGCCCTTGTCCAGTCTTTGAGACAGCCACAGGGAAACTGTTTCTCTTCTTCATCTGCATTGAGGGCAAGACAAAAGAACAACACCTTAATCCAGGCCAAACTCGCTTGTGCTTTGTTACCACCACGGACGTTAGTAAGCCGTGGAATGGCTTAAAAGATGTGACTGATGATATAGAAGTTGATGGTAAAAAGCTCTCAGAGTACCAGACCTTTGCCGTGGGCTCAGGACATGGCCTTGAGGTGAAGACTGATCATGGCACAAGGCTGCTGATTCCAGCCTATGTTTATGTAAAAAAGGGAAGCCAAAAGGAAAGCCACTCTCTGGTTTTCTACAGTGACTATGGGGAAGAGTCGTGGCAGGCGGGAGAGCTCCTGTCTGAGGGGACTAATGAGTGTCAGGTGGCCCAGATCCAAGGCAGTGAGCTCTACTTTAATGCCCGCACTCTCCGCAGTGAGAAATATCGGAGAGAGAGGCTTAGTAGTGACACGGGGGCACATTTTACTAAATTACTTGATGAATCTCTGCCGGAAACCCCTCATGGTTGTCAGGGCAGTGTGCTGGGCTTCCCTGCCCCTGATCCCTCTAACACATGGCTGCTCTTCAGCCACCCGAAGAGAGGCGAGGATTGGAAAAGATATGATCTGAGCATCTACCTGAGAGAATCTCTTAAGGGGTCATGGGGGGGTGAGCCCTTCATAATTCACCGGGGGATCAGCGGCTACTCTGACCTGACCCAGTGTGAGGAAAAGCATCACTTTGCCTGTCTGATGGAGTGTGGAGAGACCAAACGGCCACGGATCGTTTTTAAGGAGTTTACGCTCAGTGTTGTTCAAAAGCGAGCTCAACCCAAAGTAGCCAGCTGTTGCTGCCTTATGTGAAATCTCTTCAGCCAAACAATCCCATTAAAACAGTATCTTTAGGTATATGGCACAATCAATCTATTAACCATTGTGTGACATTAAGATGATTTTCTGAGAAATACTTTTGTGTGATCTATGCACTGTAGAAAAGGTTTAGCTAAACAAGTATTATTATTTAATGTATATAAATTATGATTTTATAATAAGAACAAAAATCTAGTTGGTATTGTTTTTAGCAAGATGAAAAATACAGTGTGAATAAAGTAATATGTGTTAGAAATATTCACAGGGTGAATGAGTGCTTCGATTTTCTTTAAATGTAGTGTTTTTACTCATTTTTCTCTCTGTCTGGGAGCTCTGGACTATGTGCGATGGGCTACTTCAAAATAATATTACAATAAAAGGTTGATCAAACCTATTGAACTCTTCTTTTGAAATTCAACATTTGTGTTATAAAATGACACCACAGAAAAAGTGTGTAGAGTATACATGTGTGAGTACCGGTATGCTACATGTCCAACAATAATGACAGCAGACACACACACACATACACACACACACATACATGCACAGGCTGGAGGCTTAACTCTGCACCTAAATTCAGAACATTTCAAGAGGGTTAGATTTTAGACTTTAGATGTGGATCTGAGACTGCTATCAGTGCCGCTGCTACCATATACTCTGCATAGGGCACCAACATTTAGCCAATAAACTAACTTTACTTCAAATTGCTTTTCATTCTTCTGAACATTTACAATGTCCAAATGCAGCAACCACATGTTACATGCAATGATGGTATGGGTCCTCTCAATCTCAGATCTAATTTGAACGCTATGCTATTCCATTCATTGGACTAGTTGCCTTCTCATCAAAGGTGGACATCCCGGCCCCAGCTGTGGCACGACTGGCTGGGGCACCTGCATTGTTTGCCGGCGACCCGGGTTCGATTCCCGCCCCGTAGTCCTTTCCAACTCCCACCCCTGCTCTCGCTCCCATTCACTTCCTTTCGATTCTCCACTGTCTCTATCATTAAAGGCATAAAAAGGTGGACATCCCGGTTCCAGAAAGTAAAAGTCCTGCCATATATTCTTTCTATCTGTGCAATTAACACAGGTGAATATCACTAATTATCTGATCTATCTGGCTGCTAATTTAAGATGAAGTGGTTTAAATAGTTGGCAGGGGTTTTGCTTTCTGATGGATGTCCACCTCTGCTTTCCATTGTTGATAATTGATATCTCCTTTATAATATAAGATACTTTCATGAAATTCAGAAATTCATGAAGGCAGCAAAGACAAGGGGAGATTACTGAGTTTACCGGTTCCCACTACAGACCCTTTCTAAACTGTGAGCATGGACATATACTGTACACTATACTGTATAACATGACTGCACCAGTGCACAAAGCAAGGTTCATAAAGGCATGGATGACAGAGTTTGGTGTGGATGAACTTGACTGGCCTGCACAGACTCTTGACCTCAACCCAATAGAACTCCTTTAGGATGAATTAGAGCGGATCCTGAGAGAAGTCGCCTCGTCCAACATCAGTGTGTGACCTCAAAAATGTGCTTCTGAAAGAATGGTCAAAAAATCCTATAAACACAATCCTAAACTTTGTGGAAAATCTTCCCAGCATAGTTGAAGCTGTTATAGCTGCAATGGGTGGACCGACGTCATAATAAACCCTGTGGATTAAGGATGGGATGTGGCCGAAGTTCATACAGTATGTGAGTCAAGGCAGGTGAGCGAATACTTTTGGCAATATAGTGTATCTATCATAGAGGATACCGAGGTCATGTCCACGGTATTTATTTCTTCAAGTTCTGCTTCATTTACTAAGTAACTAGTTATCATTGCCTCAACGCACCTTCAGGTGACATGTAACCCAGTTGCAGCCACATGGCCATATCAAGTTTCATTTAATTTATTAAGAAAAACTGGCAACGAGACAATTATGTTTGCCTTCATGCACCGTCACATGACACATACAGTAGTTGCAGATAGGCCTAGGCTACCTGACATGTCGAAAAGAATGAGAAAGCTATTGGCTAAATACAATACAGATGCAATAGGGCCACCAATGAGATGCTTTACCTGTACTGGAAATGTTATGCTGAAATTCAGTGGAGGTGCGCCTAGCTAACCTGCACTGAAAATTAAGTTGCATGGATATTTGTCCCGAACATAACCTATTATCAAATTCTATAAACTATTGGACTTAGACTTGTTGTTTAAAATTAAAAATTAAAACACACACACACACACACACACACACACACACAGGAGACAGGAGAGAGAAATCAGATAGCCTAAGAAGAAAGAGTTAAAAAGTAAAAAGTAAGTATATACTTATATATAACTCTTTCTTCTTAACTATCTGATATCGCTCCTCTCTCCTGTGTGTGTGTGTGTTTTCATTTTTAACATATTATACTCTTTTGATCCTGTGAGGGAAATTCCAATCAAGGAATTAGTGAACACACGCAGCACACCGTGAACACACACTAACCCAGAGAAGTGAACTGCCTGCTCAACAGCAGCGCTCGGCGGTGCCTTGCTCAAGGGCACTTCAGCTGTGGACTGGTCAGGGATTGAACCGTCAACCCTCCGGCTCCAAGCTCAAAGCCTCTTCTTCTCCTGGGGCCATGGCTGCCCCAGGAGGAGAAGAGAGGGTAATCGATGTAACCTCCGCAGCATATGACCCCGCAATTTATGAATGCAACATTCACTACTCTCTGATGAGGAGAAGCAGAGCATTCTCAGTAACAGATGGAGCAGGGACCAGCACAAATACCCCCAACGCGAATTTGGGGTAAAGGCTCTTGAAATACGCAGGTGCATCTAAAAAAAAGTTCAATGTAGTGCAAAAGTGTCTTGGTTTGATTTATAAACAAAACAACAAATCTATGGTTCTATGTCATTGTTGGTAAAATGATCATGGTACACTTTATATGTCAGCCTTCCCTATGGTTTAGTATGCATAGTCCTAATACCGGTAGTCCACTTTGCTGATTTACTGGATGCCATAATGTATAGCATCCAAATGGCCAGCAGTGGCACTGACTGCTATTGTGGCTTTATTAGTTCAGTTCAGCATAAGCTCTGTTTCATAGTATGTGTTCTCAGTGAATGTGACATTTCATTCGGATAGCTTTGAAATATAATATGGGAAGAGAGACCAAAACATTTCAATTTTGAAAAGCTACGTGAGGCCCGTTGGTTGGTATTGTTGTTTATCTGTTTTCACATCAAGAATGGCCAGCTTAGGTTGCATGTGTTACATAACATTGCCACGGTGAGTGGATTACTAGACCAAGACCACGACAGCCAAGTTAAACCCTTTCTGCTCCTGTAATAGCAGGACTTAGCCAACCGCCAGTTTCACGTACACTCTTGTGGTATCATGAAATATTGTCCTGTCTTGTCAGAGAAAACAGGAAAATTCGTTCCACTGGTGCACCGTTTTTCACAGTCTTAAACAATACAGTACAACACTGCATCCTTATTGTCTACAAGACCTACTTATTTTATTTAACCCAATGTACTTCAGATTTTAAATTCAAGTACAAGATGCTACTCTGTAACTGCAGACTAAAAATATAATTAATATACTGTACAGAGGTAAATACAATCTTCACAGTTTGGCTCAAGTATCATCTCAGATGAACTAATATTTGTTCTTGCAATTCTGGGCATAGTGCAGCACTTTGAAGAGGCATAGTTGAAAGTCATTGCATAAAGGGTTTACATACATACTGTACATACAAGTACCTATGCACTGTGAAACAACTATGGAAGTTTGACTTAGTCTGGTGTGGTACGTCATTACTGTCCCTTGTGTAGTATACGAAGATGGTGACATTCCTTCGATTGAAATGAAAGCATTCATCTAAAAAGTCCCATACGGTTGAAACGTAAACCACAGATGGGCGTTGGAGAGAAAAATCCACAGGTCAAACAAACAACAAACAAATAAACAAACAAAAGTCTCTTCAGAAGTCCACAGACACGGAAATTACAACTGTAACGTGTGTCACATCATTCCACTCAAATAAACGTGCTACACAGCCAAGAGTGATTAGTAGAGACCATATGGTAGCCACTGTTAATCCACAATCAACAGTTGGCAAAAAGCCCTTTCAAGAGCCTCCTCTTGCTAGCTTTGGTGAACAGAGTGGAGCAGAGTTGGTATGGGAATCCTGATACTTTCTTCTCCTAAAATATATGTAGAAACTTATATGACTAGTAAGTTGTCTTTGGCTCAAAAGGGAGCAAGGAGCTTCATTTCAACTTCATAGTTACATACAGTACATCACATCATCTATCTGCATATGGTCCACACAGGCCCGTGTAAGAAGAATTTACAAAATTCTTTGGAGATGGGCTCCTCCTCAGTTTCAGATCAGTGGACAATGGACATTATTTACCAAATGTTACTGATGCTCTCAGAAACCGCACAGGAAGACTAAGTGTCCCAAAGTCAGCATCAGTGCACTTGAAAGTCAATATCCTCGTAAAAGTGGACATGTAAGTGCAGGGCTGTAAGCATGGCTGCCAGAGACCAATCAAGTGTCAATCAAGTGTCAATCAAGCCTGATGCCAAGCCTGTGTGCTGGTGTAAAGGTGTCGATTCAAATGCCCGTGGGGACTCACTTGAGTACCCACTCAAGACAACGGCTGAAGGCTCTGACCAACGACAACGTTTACTTTTTCTTTTCTTTCGTCTTCGCCTTATCCTTTTCCGCCTTCTCCTTCTCCAGTCTCTTCTTCTCCTTCTTCCTCTCCTCCTTGGCCTCTTTGTACTTCCAGATGGGCGGCTCCAGGTGGCCGGGGTTCTTGGACTTCCTCCTCTTCTTCTCCTTCTTGGGCGTGGGCTCGCCCGACTTGGTGACCTTGATCTGGGGGATGCAGCCGGCCGGGAACACGCTGTTCCGGCGCGCCATGCTCCGCGGCAGGAACTTGTTGACGCCGTTGGAGATGATGCTGCCGCGGCGGTCGGCGTCCGAGCAGCAGGACGCCAGCGAGACGGACGAGGTGGAGACCATGGACGGCGAGGCCGAGGACACGGAGCCGTTGCTGTGGCGCACTCGGCCCTCCACCAGCTCGCGGCCTGGGTGCTTCTCCACCAGCTCGGGCACGGCGAAGCGCCGCCTGCCGATCTGGGGCGGGCTGGTGGGGCAGAGCGGCCTGCAGCCGGTGGCCACCAGGGGGCTGTGGACGCTGGTGGTGATGCGCACCATGTGGTCCAACACGCCATTGTCCTGAGGGTCCTGGGGGAAGCTGAAGGAGAAGGTGGACTTGAGCCGGTGGACCACCTTCTGGCCGGCGCTCTTGGTGGCCATGGCCTTGGCCACCAGGTCCTTGAGGTCCGGCCACTCGGGGATGTAGCTCTCGCAGAACTGCTCGGCGCAGGGCCTGGCGTTCAGCCGACGGATGCGGTTCAGGGTCTCGAAGCGGCCGGTTTTAAGGGCCCAGTCTCGGGCGTCGTTCCCTCGCCGCACGTCCACCGCATTGATGTCTGCGCCTGAGAAGAGACAGGACAAAGGGATGTCAACACAAGGGACAAGGGATGTCAACAGGGTCTTGTTTTTTTGAGGAAAACAAGAATAAAGTAGCCGTAGCAGTGGAAAAATGGAAGTTCAACTATATTACAGCTCCACCAAGTGGCCATTACAGGAACAGAGTTTGTATGTGATCACTAATATTTAATCTCTCAGCGTAAGAAATAATCCATCACATTGATTTGCCTAATGGCTAATTTTCTCCTAAATAGCTTGTATCAAGTCGACTCCCTGTTAAAATGAATGTCAGTCTGTCGGGTTGATCCCCCTTTTGGCATTGCACTTGCTCCTACTGTATTGTTTAATTAAGAACATATGCAATCAAGTGTGAGTATCGCCGCGCGGAGGACAGAAAAAGACAAGTGTTACTTAATTTATGACTTGTGCTAATTTGATTGCGCTAGTAATAGGTGTGACTGGAATATCCAAAGCATGCCTAAATAAGTCCTGGTAAATCTACACATGCCTAATCCAACGCTAGCCAAGAGCAGTGACAGATAATCTGGAGGAGATCAGGACAAGCCAAGCCACTGTCCTCAGGTCTGGACCTGCGTGTGCGTCATCATCTCACCGTGCCACTCTATATTGGCCCCCCCGGGACATAAAATGGCAACTTTATGAAGAATTCTCAGAAATGTAAGACAAGCCCCATATCCTCTGCAAGCCATTTTAAATGAGATCCTGGGGGGCAGGCTCGACAGAAAAAGGGAAAGAGATTTCGAACTCTGTATTTTCTCCAACGTTTGGACATAAAGCAAATACAGAGTCCCAATGGAACATACTGTAAATCTTATATACATATAGTGCATATGTATGGATCTATTATGGGTCCTGTATGCATTTCTACATGGAGCTTTTATGGATCTATTTTCGATTATCTATGATCTTGATGAGCAAAGAGCTACCGCACAAATGGCAGGTACAGTAGGAGTCCAGGAGCAAATGTGTGGGTGCACTTAGGAACAGCCCCCCTTACCTGCCATCAGCAGGGCAGCTACACAGTCATTGTTGCCCTGCATGGCAGCCTTAATGAGAGCCGTGAAGCCACGAATGTCCGTCACCTCCAGGTCCACTCCAGAGTAGTAGTTCAGGATGTAGTTCTGGATGGTCACAAAGCCTGGGGACAGACCAACAGTCACATGCCAAGGTTGAGTGTGTGTAAGGGCAAGAGGGTAAGAACTCGGGCTAATGCCATGCTACTGTAGGTGCCAACCTGCTTGTGCCGCGATCATGAGAGCCGTGTTGCCATCGTTGTCCTGGTGGTTGATGTCAACGAAGGGGCATGTGTGGAGTCCAGTCACAATGTCCACAAAGCCTTTAGAGACAGCCAGCATCAGGCCATTCTAAAATATAGAGAGATAAAGAGAGAGAGAGGGAGAGAGAGAGAGAGAGAGAGAGAGAAAGATACATATGAGTCCTACATTGCATTAGATTCTGTTGGTATGGAGTGTTATGGTTATTGGCACCTGAGTTCTATAATATTTACCCTGCCGTTGATGTCCAGCTCCATGACCTCCTCGCGCGTGACTCCCCTCTCGAGTATCCTGCGCAAGGACGCAGCTGCGTTCCTGGAGGCGGCCTGGTACAGGGTGTTGATGGGGCCTCCATTCTGCTCCTCGCGCTCGTAGTCGGGCAAGATGGAGTCCTCGGATAGGACGCTCCCCGAGTCCCCGCTGTCCCCAGACAAGGACACCTCGGACGTCTCCGGGTCGGGGCCGGAGCCCAGGTGGGGATCCTCCTTCGCCGCCGCCGCCGCCATCGGGCCCCCTGGAGCCAGCTCTCACGCCCACACGAGTCTCCGGGTCTCACACTGCATCGGGACTGCTATCTGCTCACGGGCCTGTGTGTGTGTGTGTGTGTGTGTGTGTGTGTGTGTGTTTGTGTGTGTGTGTGTGTGTGTGTGTGTGTGTGTGTGTGTGTGTGTGTGTGTGTGTGTGTGTGTGTGTGTGTGTGTGTGTATGTGTGAGTGTGTGGGTGTATAGGTGTGTGTGTGTGTGTGTGTGTGTGTGTGTGTGTGTGTGTGTGTGTGTGTGTGTGTATGTATGTGTGTGTGGTGGGACAGAGAAGAGTAGAATTATGAGTTAACACACCAGGCGAGTGTGGGTGTGTGTGTGGGTGGGGGGACAGAGAGGAGTTGTATTATGAGTTAACACACCATGCGAGTGTGTGTGTGGGTGTGTGTGTGTGTGTGTGTGTGTGTGGGTGGGTGGGTGTGTTGGGGACAGAGAGGAGTTGTATGATGAGTTAACACACCATGCGAGTGTGTGTGTGGGTGTGTGTGTGTGTGTGTGTGTGTGTGGGTGGGTGTGTTGGGACAGAGAGGAGTTGTATTATGAGTTAACACACCAGGCGGATTAAGATGAGCATGCTGACACTGTCTCCGTGTCCTGAGCTCAGAGCAGAGGTGGTGACCTCAGTGAGACTCTTAGGCAAGAGTGAATCTGGCCTGGCCTGAAATAGACGAGGATCTACGTCCTGAGATCGCTCTGCCCTGACGATACCAGTGACTGACAGGAGGTAATCTTTGAGTCTCTGCAATAATCTGTAGGAGCCTTATGTGCAACGTGCTGACTGAGACCATTTGATAACTGGCTCAAAGCCAGGAAAACTACTCTAGACTTACAAAAGGTGACAGATAACGCAATTACAAATTGTCAACAAATTTCCTACAGTGGCACTAATGTCAGCCCTTATTTAAATTCTAGGCAAAGTGCAAAGTCAGTCTATATGCAAAGTTCTCAAGCTTAAACTAAGCCATCACATGGCGTGTGAGAGTTTTGAGCTACCCACCAATGTTTGTGCTTAGGATTTTACTCATGGAATTAAATTCGCTAATAGATTTTGCATAGTTATCAGTCAAATCAGCTTGAGTTAGGCGTTAGACTTTAAACTTTGCACTTTGCCCTGCACTGACATTAGGGCCCCACATGTGAGATGTGGATGTACTGGACAGCTTCCGACATCAGGTGTGCTGCTATAACATTACTGTTCAATTATTTTAATGTGAAAGTTACTTAAGTTTGTCTTCATGATAGTATTTTGCCAAGTCTTCATAAATGTTAGAAAAGTGTCTTAACCTCTTCATAAATTCAATTAGTCAATTAAATAAATAAATAAATTCATAAATTCATAAAGTCAATTCATTCTTTAAAGAAAAAGTCTGTAATATGTAAGTTCCAACCTCATCTGTCGTTTTGAGAACATATCAAGGTGTTATGAGGCTCATGTTAGCATGTCTTAGCGTGTCTAATAGCATTTTTAAGAAAGAATGTAGAAGCTGCAGCTTGTTCCTTTCTTCCCAGTGACTAGTGGCAGTGATCCAGTTGGTAAACAGTTTAAGAGCTCTCCATTATAGATAATGGCTTAGACATTGTTGAACATCTGTCAGACTCAGAGTCCTGTCTGGCTTTCCATTGACTGAAGTGGACCTCTGTAATTTCCCAGTTACAGTAAAGGCCCAGTAGACAAGCACAAAGATCCTCAAGTGTGCTAAACCACAGTTGGAAAAAAGAAAAACATGACATGCATAAAACATGCCATTGTAATACACTCAAACAACTCTGACATGCCAATTCTCATGCTGGATGGGAAGTGAGCAAAATGTTGTGCAATCCACAGGTCAAACCACATGACAAGCTTAAGCTGGGACAGAGAGAGAAAAGCTATTTCCTTCTAGTTATGGTATGGCTATATTTAGCAACATTTTGTTGGTAACATATTGTACTAATCTGTCTTTAGCATACTGACAGAGGCACTTCTTAGTGTGTGTGAGTATGTGTGTGTGTGTGTGTGTGTGTGTGTGTGTGTGTGTGTGTGTGTGTGTGTGTGTGTGTGTGTGTGTGTGTGTGTGTGTGTGTGTGTGCTCATGCATGTCTTTGCGTGAATGTGAGAAAGACAGGGGGTGGGGATGGGAAAACATTCTCTTTCGCAGAAACATAAACAGCCTTTCCGCTGAGAGCCAAATTTCGGCCCACAAATTGCTATGACTATGCTCTCCGAGCAATCGCCACCCATATGCCTTTCAAACAACACAGTCCACATGGCCAAGCCATCTCTACTCCCTCAGCTGAAACATGACAATGTGTTGCGCAATCTCTACATCGTCATGCGGCCACAGACCTGAAATCAAATTATGGATGCCCCCCTCTTGTTTCAATGCAGTGTTCCAAAAAGTCTGGGGAGTTCAAGGTTCAAAGCAATCTCTGCTACAATAATTTCCTGCATATAAGCCGCATTGTGTATAAGCCGCAGGACAGTGTTTTATGCAAGTTAAAAGAAACAAAACCATATTAACACCATATTAACTGCCCCCTTGTATTAACCTCATAGCTGAAGACATTTTGCAAAATCAATGTATAAACCGCGGCTAAAAGTCGGGAAATTACGGTAGAGAAACTTCACCATTTGCTCAATACACATGGCTAACCATCCTCAGTATGCCCAACAATAAGCGCTTTGATGAGGTATAAGGAACAACAATGAACGCAGCCACCACAAACACACAGCCATTGACCCCCGCTGCCCTTTAAAGCTATTCACGTCCCCAGCCACAGCAATGCCTGTCTTGGGCCTCACCATAAAAAAAGTGCGATGGTATCCGGCTGTGGGAACGCTCTCCAAAATCTCCACGTTGTGCCTCCTCTAGCTCAGCATCTCTCGCCGCCACAGCCGCTTGACCGTCCTGCTCGCCTCGTGCTGCATTGGAACCGACTAGCTAAAGTCCTTGTAGTGGAGCCCTACTCCAGCCTGACCCCCTGCTGCTCCTCCCTCTCCCTCTCCTCCTCCTCCTCCTCCTCCTCCTCCTCCTCCTCCCAAGCTCCACGCCTGGCCACTTAGGCTGTGGAAGAATCCTCCCAAATCTTTTCATAGACGCTCTTTTAAATCAGGCAACATGCTCCCTCTCATCCCGATTACAGGAGATTTGGGGATTAGCCGGGCAGAAACGACAGCAGGCTCTCAGGCTGCTTCTTGCTCTCCCGTCTCTCTCTCTCTCTCTCTCTCTCTCTCTCTCTCTCTCTCTCTTGCCTCACATCACTCTTGTTGTCCTCAACTTTTTCGGTCGCCGTGTCGCAAGAATCTTTCCTAATTGTATGCAAGCGGACCTTTAGTCACACTGGATCATTGGGTTGTTTTGGGCTGTTTTACCCCCTGCCTGAGACTGAGTAATCTCCAGATGTCTCACTGCTCCGCATGCTCTCTCTGGAAATCCCCCAACACTGAAGAAGTCTCTGTTTTAATGGGACAGACACAGACAGAGATTCATAAGCACACACACCAAACGCCATTGAGACATCTACACTCATTGGCATGAACACACTCCCCACACATGACAGACGTGACAGCATATAAAGCATAATTTTCCCATTGATTAATCATGAGTCAGTAATTGTTGACATTGATACATTTTGTAGCTTGGTGCCTTAAATTTAGAAGCTGGCATCAATTGCAGCGAATCTGACCTCGTCTTTTCAGAAGCCAACTTGTTCAGCACAGAGGCATCCATTTAATCACAGGTGCACTCAGTGTCCATGCCTAGGGCGTTCAGAAATAGCTCCTCAGTAGTGTGGGGTGGAGCTCAGCCACTTAAAACAGGCCTTGAGTCTTGAGTAGCCCAGGTAAACAGCTCTACTGGTTGTAACAGTCACATGGACAACATAAGGTGGCGCGTGGTATCAGTCAGCACTTCTTTCCTGACTGAAAAAGATGTGGGCCTTGTGTTTTTTTTTTTTAAAGCATTAGGCTACAACAGCACCTTTGCTGGTGCCCTATACTGTAAGTGATTCACTGAAACAGTCTGTATTTGTTTTATGTAGTTTACAGTATAGCTTTAAATAGTTTTTAGAGCATGTTCATATTCTCCTGTGGATCACTCATCAACCCTACAGCAACAGGTGTTTGTCACAGCCCTAGATTGTCAACAATTGAAGAGCTCTTTTTCAAAACACTATATCCACCATTTTAATACATTTTCATATATCGATTCGTATATGTACATTTGTTTTCTAAGTAATTTCTGTGGAACTGTTGTTGGGTATTTGCCATTTGATTTATCTTTACTCGGTCAAAACAACACAACTGCACTTTTACTGATATTACCCGACATACACAATTAAATAACATGACATTCATATTTTCAAAAGTATATTTATAGCGTTTTGGAAAATAGCTCTTCAGTTTCTTCTTCAAACCTTTTTCTTCTTTCCCTTTTCTTAATTGTAACTATCCAAACTACAGTATATATGGATGATGCATTTCGTGGAACTAATACAGAAATGTGTGAAAAAACTAAACTAATAAAGAGCTGTGTGAAACTCAAAGTAATCTGTGTGAAAATGTAGATTATAACACTTGAGGATTATTCACCGTGCCACTGAGCTGGCTAAACCAGTGCAATAGAAACTGACATGTTTGGAATCACAAGCTGCAGGAGAGTAATCATCTAGTTCCTGTTATCTCATCATCAGCAGCCTCATGGATCTGACTCTCCCCCAAGACAGTCCTGGCCAATCCCATCAAAGTCAGCCACTGTATACTTAGACCATCTATGTCTAGCATGTATACCGATACGGTTACAGTTATGTTAGCAGACACCTTTGTCCAAAGCAACAATTAATTTAGCAGTGAACAAATTCAAAAGTTGATGGTGTTGTTGACGAAAGAGAATAGCAACAATAAACACACAAAGTATAAATATAAGCAAACCTAATGAAAATAAACAATGACTAAATGGGAGAATAGTAAATAAACAATAAAGTCATTCAATCAATTATATAATAACAATAACTATGGACATGTACACCAGCCTGCTTTTAGAAATATCATCTCACATCATAATGCATTCACCATTCGACTATATACTGTATGCAGGCTACCAAAACAGACCTCACAGTCAGTCACAGAGGATACCTACAAATTGTTTTCCTACACCTGTGAGGAATGGTATGGTGTACACTTATATAAGCAGAGATGTGTGTGATGTGAGTGATGCTGAACATTTCCGTAGATTAGATGCTGTGGATTATTGCAAAAAAAAAAAAAACCTCACGAAACACACAACACTGTCATTCACCTTTCAAGCCCTGGCCACTCTGTCTACCACAATCGTGTAAAACTGAAGCCGCGCTGCTGACCTGAATGGAGGTGTGTAAGGAGAAAGGGTTAGGTCCAGATGAGCGCAATCCCTGGGCAGGAAGGGAGCTTATCTCAGCCGTTTTCACAAATGTTCACAGAGTTATTAATACAGTAAAGGAATGTGCCTGGGCCAGGAAGTAACATAGAGGAACAGGAAGAGAGTCAACCCAACACGAAACCGCGAACCCTGTGAGGACGCAACTCAACATGGGATTTGCAAAAGGAGGAAACCGTTGCAGAGAGACAAGAATCGAGCACTAATTGAACCTCAACAGGGGAAGCTAATAGGCACTCAAAAAGAAAGAGGATTAGAACGAAATTAATCGCTTGCGCGTTGAGACTAGATATTGTCTGAACAAGGACCTCTTATCAGACTGAGTTTTTTCAGATTGAGGGGAATTTCTGAAAGTTTGCAGAACTACAGGATATGGACGTAATTTATTAAAGACACCAGTAGGGGGCACCAGCAGACAACACACTGCAGATGCAGGGCAGATCGCAGCTGCCCAGAACGCTGTTGAAGTTGTGGTTTTATGCAGGATGTTGAGGACAGCATCAGGTTGCTGCTTTTCACTGTTTTTTTTTCCGCATAGCAGGGACGTACATATGCCCAGCAGTAGCCGCATCTTATTATTGTTTTAAACGCAAGCCTATATATTTCATCCATATATAGCCTATAATTGATCTGTTGCAGCTCAAGGCTGCTCAAGTAAAGTTTTTTTATTATTATTTTTTTTTTGATGTTGCATTGTATTATATTGTTATCAACAGCTAATGAATCATCTTGGCTCAGCTGTACATTCATCATTCAGGGTACTGGGCAGGGGGTCGTCGGACAGGGCGCCGGTGACTATGTTTAGCCACAATAGCAGCTCCAGAGACGACCCATGTGCTAATATTAGCCGCTTTGGCAGTTCCAGAGCCCATCTCAAACCCGCCTCGCTAAAGCTTAGAGGGGCTTCGCTGGATTATTTTCAGCTCTGCTCTATTTTCCTTTCTTTTTTTCGCCCTCCTTTGGCTTTGCTTCTCTTTCTTCACAGTCATTCCTGGTTCTCATTGCAGCAGCGCTTCAAGAGGGTACATCATCAGCAGAGAATTTACTTGAAAAAAAATTCAACCCAACCAGGTCCAGCCATAGGCTATGTGTTTCGGGCAGATGGTAAAGCTATCACCATACACCCCCCCCACCCCCCCTTCCCGCCACACACACACACACACACACACACACACACACACACACACTGAACGTTGCATTGCACACAAGCGAGAAGACAAACAAATATTCTATCAAGCTATGTAGTCACAGGCACTGCAGTGATCTCTTGCAGGGTTTTAAACAGTTGTCTCTAGGGTGAAAATGACTGGAGTCTGGCCATTGCTACAGTGCTACTGAGTTTACAGTAAGTGTAGACACACTGTATAATGACTAGCAGTGAGCAGATGTGCCCCAGCTCCCCACTGCTGTGCTGACTGCATATGCCTTATTAGGGATTGTCCCGCTATACTTGAACTCACACAAACTACTGTGTCACTGACTGAGGCTGGGAAGCAGATAACAGGGGGGATAATGCCATTGCCAGGGATAGTGGAGGGACGGACAGTGTGAGGAAACGCGAGCAAGAGAGTTGGAGAGAGCGAGCGCAGGGGGAAAATGTGATCTTAAAGTAGTTAAGGAAAGCACGGAAGTGTGGTCTAAGGGAGGGGATGAGGAGGAGTGGAGAGATGGATGGAGAGAGAGGCTGAGAGGGATTTTTCTTCTTTTATTTTTTTTCACAAAGGGGGAGGTAATCACACACAGCCAATGGTGAGTCGGAGAGCATGATTTTGTGGGGAGAGCGAAATGGTCAGTCCTCACACCGATAGTAAGGCAAGCCGCGGCACCAGACGAGAACCGACGCAGACCCATCATCAAAGTCACCAAACCTGTCCAAGTCCAGTCTAGAGAATGAAGCAGACCCCAGCCGCAGACAAAGAGGAAGGGAGTTAAGCCGGCTTCAGTCTTTGTTTACTGAAGGGGCAGACACCACACAGGTGGGCCGGAGGTGACTGTTCTCCCAGGGTAGGGGGCAGGGGCGGGGGGGCGGAGAGGCCTCGGACAGACACACACGGGGGCGGGGGTGAGCTTCTCCACCTGTGACTGACGCGAGGAGAGGAGGAGGTCAGACCACACTCACACTTCTCGGTCCAGCCCAGAGGACAAGCACAACAGAACAGAAAAGCATGTTCTCATTTTCCCTGATCTATTATTGATGCCGACGCGAGATTGCGAGAGCCGGACCAACAGGAGTCGGGCTGCAGCAGCGGCCGCTGAGGGTTCTGGAGAGGCGAGTGGCGGGGCGGAAGGACAAGGGGACGGACAGAGGACGGACAGCGGACCGCCAGCGCAACAGAGCGCCGGCAAAATGAAAGCCCTGCAGAAGAGCCAAGGACGGACAGACCAGATCCTGGGGGCCATGGCCGACATGCTGACCTCTCTGGCTCTGCCAAACCAGCAGTGGGTAAGTAGCGCAACCTGAGAGCTCTCATTCATGGTACAGTACATGTGGCAACTGAGACTGAAGGCTTTGGTTTCATGCATTTGGCTATCATCAAAGCAGGAATCATTGGCAGTGTGCTTCTCTGGGTTGTTTTCGTTCTTTATTTTTTTATTGAACTTACGAAATAGCCAGTGCATTGCGTACTGTTTGCAAATGATGTGGCAGCGGCTCAGGAAAAGTTGTGAGTTTTTGTGTGTGGGAGCTGTCAACCGATATTGATCCCGATCCAGCGAGCGGGCCGGACAGTAAACATCTGCGGAGATCATCTGAGGGTGTGCGGACGGACGGGAACATCTCTTTCCCAGCCGGGATGATGAATGTCCGATGGCCGCCTACCAGGGTCTCAGCTGAGTGACCTCGCAGATCTATCTTCAGAGGTGGAGATAAGTTCAGGCAGCAAGTGAGGGACAGAGCCGAGGGTGTAGTTGCTATTTACAAACACATTCCAGAGATGAGAGGAGATGGCCTGGGTGTATGTGTTTGAGGTGTGTGTGTGTGTGTGTGTGTGTGTGTGGTTGAGATGTTTGTTTGTGTTTGCGTGTGTCTCTATGTGCTGGTATGTGTCTGCGTTTTATGTGTTTGTGTATGCGTGTGTCTGTGTGTGTGTGTGTGTGTGTGTGTGTGTGTGTGTGTGTGTGTGCGTGTATGTGTGTCTATGGGGGAAATATTTGTTTGTGTCTGTTTGTGTGTGTGTAGGTGTGTGTTTGTGTGTGTGTGTGTGTGTGTTTGTGTGTGTGTGTGTGCGTGCAGGTGTGTGTGTGTGTGTGTATGTGTGTGTGTGTGTGTGTGTGTGTGTGTATGTGTGTGTGTGTGTGTGTGTGAGTGTGAGTGTTTCAAGGTGGGGTGTGAGCAAAAGCAAGACAGATAGGGAAGGCACTTCCCAAAATAAGCTAGAGAGAAGTGAAGTGTGTTCCCCAGCTGCTCGGCTACCCAGCTCCGATCAGCTCTAGAAGAACAGGCCATTATGCTCCCTACCGTGTGCCCCGAAACAGGTTTAAGCGCACATAAAACACTCGTCCATCATTGTAATCTGGTCGTAAAGACCTGTTCATCAATCAAGCCTTACTGAGTAAACAGCCTGAGAGAGAGAGATGGAAGGTGAAAAAGACAGAAACACATGGTGGAACGACAGAAGAGACTGAGAGATGGAAAGGGGGAAAGAGTGAGAAGAGGGAGGGAGAGAGGGAGAGAGAGAGAGGGTTTTTTTTCTCGTGCAGGCGGTTTGCTGGTTACTATGACAAATAGTGGCGCTGGTCTCCCCTCAGCGCTCGGCAGGAATCTTGGACGTCTCGTTCGCACAGGAAATGGAGTAGCACTGATTAAGACGTTTCAGCATAAACAAACACACACACACACATTCACACGTTTGTACGCGCGTGCTGCACACTCACAGCGACACATACACAGGCTTGCATACAAGCTAAGTCACACATGCACATACACAGACTCTCTCTCACACACACACACACATTGGCCGCGTTTCCCAGATTTGTTAAGAAGCTCTTAAGTGCTAAGAAATTCTTAGGAGCGTTCTTAGAACGTTCTTAGAGCGCTCCTAAGAAGTTCTTAGCACTTAAGACGGAAACCCGGCCATTGTCTGTCTCACTCACTACCACACAGACACACAGACACACAGACACACAGACACACACACAGACGCACAGACACATACACACACACACACACACACACAGCCAGACATGTCATTTAAGGCCCTTAATGTGAGTGTGCATATTAGTGTGTGTCTCCCACACTGCTTTAACCCTACTTTACAACAGTGAGCCAAAACAAAGTCTGGTTGGGGTGTTGATTTGCACATTTGACTGTATTTCTCATAAATGTTGGTCTGGAGGAGTCAACATGTCACATTCCTTTGACTCAATTCCCAACCTGATCTGATACCTCAATCTTGACTGCTGGCAGTATAATGCAAAAACTTAAAAAAAAAAAAAAAAAAGCTCTAAAAATATGTAATTGCCCATGCTTGCACTAACCTCTGTTGCTGACTGTGGGAAAGTGGTTTCCACTGAAGAATTTGTAAAAATTGTTAATCTGATCATGTATTTCTCCAAAACAGAAGATAATCCATGCAGGTGCCCATTGTGTGTACCTTTCCGGACCTTTCCGGTGAAATGACTGGCAGCACAAAGAATCCCAACAGGAGTCTGTTCATTCCCATTAAACTGAAGGGATGTAGTCTCCACTCTTGACAGCGTGGATTATCCAGCTGCAGAGCCCGGGCCAAAACTGTGATAATCTACTAATACGCCGCCGCTGCACATGATCGCCATTATTGTGACCCAAAAAAATAATAATCTAAGCTCGCAGTACAAAGAGAAAAGTCTAAAACGCTATGGACCTTGTCTTGGAAGGTTCTGGAAAGATTCTCTTCCTTGTTTTTTGTGGTGGCCTTCTGCAGAGGTCAGACGTGTTTACTGGCCTCTTCTTCTCCTCCCGTGTGTGCAGACTGGGGAGAGTGGCGAGGTGGAGCAGGCGGTGGACGAGGAGGCCCGGCCAGCAGCAGCAGCAGCCCAGGGTCCATGGGAGCGGGAGCGGGAGCGCCAGAGCCAGGACTGGGAACAGGGATCCCAGGACAGCATGGAGAAAGGGCAGCGGGAGCGTGAAGGTAAGAGACCAATCCCTTTTTTGGGCACATCGGGAGCTGGTGGTTCTTTCAGTTTTTTTTTTTTTTTTTTTTTTTTTTTTATTCCTGGAGAGACCGGATGAAATGGTTCAATAAAAGTTATTACGGGCCCCAGTGTAGAAAATACAGTCTGGGGTAGCTGGGTAGGAATAGTGTTTATACAGTAACACCCCAAGACATATGGCCAAGCAGTATACAGCACCTGAAATAGCACAGCTATTGTGCACTCATGGACATCTGCACCTACAGTATATGTCTTCACTTCTCCCCTCATATCCTCCAAGTCTGCAGTATACAGTACTGTAGATGCATGGACACAACCCTGGTTGACTTCTGAAGAGCGAAACAAAGGCATGTTATGCCAAACAGATTCATAAACAGCAGTTCAGTGCACATGCATCTTGCATTAAGGCATACGAACAAATGAGCCTCAGACAGAATGTATCCTCTGTGGTTTAGCATGATTTAGATGACTCATCAGCTCATTATAGACTCATCAGCTCAAAGACACTAACAGTGACAGACACTTCAAATGGGCTTTTTTTGCAAACCTTTAATGAGCTCGAGTGATATAAATATTGATGTCCATAAAAAGGACATCAACACAAGTAAACACTTAGCACCGCTACGGGCCCTGAAACAGTAGCCAGCAAAAGCGCCTGGTAATGAAACATTATTAACATCATAAAACCATCAATGTCACTGAAGAGGAAAGCACAGGAAAGTGAGAGGGCTGAAAAATGACAAACAATTCTAATATTAACAACAAATGGAGTGAGTCAGATCCACCCCCCAAACACACACACACACACTGAAGGCTCTCCTTCTGGCTCGTGGTCCCTCTCTCGCCACAAGGACAACCTGCCTCACTTCCTCTCCTGTTTGGCCGACACCCCAAACAAACAGGAGCAGCCCAACAATGCTGACCGTCCGCCAACCATTTGTGAACGTGTTCAGCGCCGGATGTGTGTGTGTGTGTGTGTGTGTGTGTGTGTGTGTGTGTGTGTGTGTGTGCGTGTGTGTGTGAGTGCTGTCCTTGTTTACCTGAGCTTAGTCACGCTAGTCCTACAGATACACTGCTGCTCTTTGTGTGTGTGCTGTGTGTGTGTGTGTGTAGGGGGAGTGTGTAGTGTGTGTGTGTGTGTGTGTGTGTGTGCAGGGTCTCATCTCTCCCCCCCACCCACCCCCCCAACGTGCCGGGGAGACGCTGCCGTCTCCGGTTTCCCTGGCATGGGCGGTGCGGCGGGCCCGTGTCCAGCCGCGGGGCTCTGAGCCTCATTGGGGCTGCGCTCGGCTAGACGCTCTCCTTCCCGCGCTGATGCAGTAGATTATGCAACCCACCTCACTGACCGGGAGCTTGTTCTGCCTTTTTCCAGCCGCGTCAGCATCTTGCCCTCGTTGTAGCCGTGCCGACAGTGGTCCGTTGCCGTAGTGCTTACCGATGGAGGAGGGAGGATGCAGTGGTGTCTTTGGAAACGATACAGTATTTGCCTATCAGATCTGGGCAAGGGACGCTTGGTTAATCAACCACGCCCTGGCCGTCAAGCACCTTGTGATAAGCCTTAATAATAAGGCTTAATGATCAGAGTAGTGCAGGGAGGGAGGCGGGGAGGGTGGGGGGGGGGCTGCTAATGTTCCATGGAGAGAACTGGAGGAGCTTTAGGGTAGAACAGTTTCCAGATGGGGAAATGGATGCTGTAGTCATTTATTTCCCCCTTGCAAGAGAAAAAAAAATCAGGCAAAAACAGGAAAAAAGAAAGTAAACCTATTGGTTGCAGACTGCCTTGTTGTGCTTAGAAAGACTTGCGTGTGTTCACATTTTCCTTGAATGCAATGGAACAAAGGGGGCTTTGTGGACAGAGGTGGGGAGGCAGTTTGTGTGTGTGTGTATGTGTGTGTGTGTGTGTGTGTGTGTGTGTGTGTGTGTGTGTGTGTGTGTGTACAGTATGAATGTGTGTGTTAGTGTTAGTGTTAGTATTTGTGTTTGTGTGTGTGTGTGTGTGTGTGTGTGTGTGTGTGTGTGTGTGTGTGTGTGTGTGTGTGTGTGTGTGTGTATGTGTATGTGTATGTCTATGCATGTGTGTGTGTGTGTGTGTGTTAGTGTTAGTGTGGGCATGTGGCTGAACTCCTAGCCCTCTGTGCAGAACGTGGCATATGTGAGTTGGGTGGAAGCTGTCATGGGTGTTGATCTCAAATGGTACCACTTAGAGACACTGCACTGCCAAAGCTACAGTGCAGCATCCAAGCATTAGCTCAAGCTGGGCTGACGTGCGGCGGCACATGCTTCATTGATGAATTAGCCAACAACACGAAGTGGTCAGGCCTCTCCAGTCAACACACACACACACGCTTACATGTGATACTCGTTTTCGGGGCTGGGCTATTTTTAGCCCGCAGGTTCGGAATTAGGCCTCTTCCCCTTTCACAAGTCCCCTTGCCCTGTCTGACGGTTCATAATCACGATCCACTGGTGTCCAGTTTAACTGAGGGGCTCAGAAGTCTCAAGACTCCCATTTGGTGCAGCATGGGACGCCTGATTCCCCTCATGCTAATGTCATTTGAACATGGCTTCAGCAAGGTTTGGTTGGTGAGGAGGGGAGACTGGAGGGTCTAGTTTCCAACGCCTGGCTGGGCCAGCTATGTGTGGCTGTGGGAGGGGGAGGAATAGGGGGGGGAGAGGAGGAGGAAGAGGAGGAGGAGGAGGCCCACTTGCTTTCATCGTGGGGAGCGGAGCAAGGCACAGGAGAGGAGATCACCCATCTGTTAAAGATTAGAAACAAGATGCCTTCTAGTGGCTTCAGTGGAATCACGGGACGGTGCCAGCGCAGTGCTCACTAAATCACACACAGCCACTGCAGCCAGGAGGTACAAGCAGAGGAACAGAGAGAGAGAGAGAGAGAGCGAGAGAGAGAGAGAGAGAGAGAGAGAGAGAGAGGAGGAGGAGGAGGAGAGGTGGGAGCGAAAGAGAAGGTGGAAAAAAAGAGAAAGATAGAAACTCGTTCTCCCTCTTTTTTTTACTTCAGTTCTCTAGAGACGGGTTGTTTACTGATATCTCACTGAGCCTGTTTGCTTTCTTCCTGTATGAGGTGGTCAGATTTCCCAGTTCCCCTTTTTCTTTTCCTCAAACTCACCCCCACTGCCCACACAACTATGTGTGTGTGTGTGTGTGTGTGTGTGTGTGTGTGTGTGTGTACCTCTTTCATAATCATGCAAGACAAGTATGACTACATGTGATGGCTGCCTCATTGTCCTAATCTCTTACTCACCCCTCTCTATACCTCTCTCCCTTTCTCTCTATCCCTCTCTCTTTTTCTCTCTATCTCACTGTCTCCCACTGGCCAGCATTGTCTGTTGAGACCGAACGCTTAGCAGCACAACAACAGGAAGCAGTGATTGCCTCAGTTGCTGGGGCTGCGTGCGCTAGTACACCTACTGTGTGTCCTAGGAGGCCCGGCCTCCAGCCTCCCGCTACCCCCCGCCACGCAGGAATCCCAGAGCCATGTCGCTGACCCCCTGCAGGGCCAGAAACATGGGGGGGGGGGGGGGGGGAGGCAGAAAGAGAGGAAAGTGCAGGAGGATGATCTCTCTCTCTCCTGCTTTCTCTCTATCTGATTCTTACTGTCTTCCTTTAATGTAAATGAATTCTGGAAATTTAGCGTACATGGCATGACGAACCTGGAAAAAATGTACAAGTAGAGAAACGTACAGATGTACAAGTAGAGAAATGTACAAGTAGAGAAACGAGGGGGGGGGGCGGCAGAAAGAGAGGAAAGAGCAGGAGGATGATCTCTCTCTCTCTCCTGCTTTCTCTCTGATGTCTTACTGTCTTCCTTTAATGTAAATGAATTCTGGAAATTTAGCGTACATGGCATGACGAACCTGGAAAAAATGTACAAGTAGAGATATGATACTGTTATGTAACGACAACATTTGGAGTGTGTTTGGAGTTTGGACCCTATTACTCAGAGGACGATGAGGCTGAGGTTTCATGGATTCCATTCAATATATTATTACTGGATGCGAGCTGGAGCACAGTTCCTGGAAAACACATAGCAGAAACTCAATCAATCAGACTTATGGAAAAAGCAAAAGAAAGATGTCTGAAAAACATCTACAGTACATGTTTATATCTTTCATATCTGCACACTCCTAAAAATACTTGTTGTGCTCTTACGCATGTAATGAAGAAGAGTATTTTGTCCATGTGTCATGCTGCTTTTCTCAGTTCCCAATAGTCACTTGTACAGACAAACAGATGGACCAACAGACACCTCCGCCCTCTGGCTGCATGTGTTACAGACCATTTCACAACACAACACGCACAGGGCTGTAGTGGAGGATAAGCACAAGTAGACAGAGTCATCCACCCCTTAGAGTTTATCCCTCTCGAAAGAGTTTGTTGGCCAATTGCAACTTTTAAACATTCAAAACCACACTGTATTTTCCAAATGTACGATATGTACACTCATCAACACTTTAAGAACTGGTAGTATTATAAACATTGGACAGTAACCTGTACCATCATCAAATGAATGCCTTTTTATACAAATCTGATACCGCATGGCGCATTCCACCTTACCGTGATCACAGAATTCATAATTACCTCTGCCAAGGATGTTATGTTTTCATCAGGGTTTGTTTGTTTGTCTAAGAGCAAAGATAACTCAAACAGTTATTGCTGGATTTCGATGACATTTTCAGGAAAGGTCAGAAATGACCCAAGGAACAAACGGTGTGATAATGATCTGGATCACCATCTGGATCTAAGAGGCGGTTATGTTTTGCGCGCTCGGGGTGCTTTTCTAGTTCAGAATTCATTCACAAGTTTACCCGCCTCTTATTTTACCACTACACCCCTACTTGCGCAACATCAGCACCTTGGAGTCGGCTTTTTGTCATTTTAAGTTAAACAGGGAACAGCCGTTGCGTTCTTTCTTCATGCAGTTGTTCACATTTTGACCCACTTTAGGGGCCTCTCCCCGATCACTCCGAGTGAGAAAACGAGCCGGGGAAATTTGCAGTCAGACCCCCCAGGGGACAAAGGCTAAGCTATCCCTGACCTTAAATGGGCTGAACTCCACACTAGCCTGAGAGAAAGTAGGTCCCTTAGCGTGTGTGTGTCTGTGTGTCTGTATGTGTGTCTGTGTGTGTGTGTGTGTGTGTGTGTGTGTGTGTGTGTGTGTGTGTGTGTGTGTGTGTGTGTTTAATTCTGTGTGTGTGTGTGTGTGTGTGTGTGTGTGCGTGCGTATGCGTGTGTGTGTGTGTGTGTGTGCGTGTGTTTTGACAACTACTCTGATTTGATTTGGATATGCCTCGTGTTTTCTATGCGGATTGTTGAGACTACAGTCAAGATGTCACTAACACTACCTCTGCCGCACAGCCCATTAGCCAGTACGGCGGTTTGAAGGGGGAAATGGGCCGAGCTGAAAGCCGCTGGCTTTAACCCGTGCTCTTAATTTGAGTTAAATAAACATGCGGCCCGATAAAATGGAGATGGAGAGAAAACAAAGTCGGACCGCAGAGACGTTCGGAGTCGGGGGACAGAGTATGACAGAGGGCCTCTTCACAGCCAGACTGGAGTGGACACTCGGATGGACACATGGAGACATCTGATCCGATCCAAAACAAACTCATCGACAGTGACTGTGCGCCACAGAAATTCTACACGGCAGCAGCCACCCGGTCGAGATGTTTTGTGTCTGTTCTGCGAGCTAATCAATGGCTATTAATAATGAATTACTGTAGTTCTGTTTCCTCGTTTAGCACTTCTCAAAGAGAGTAGCGAAGCTGCACAAGGCCCTTTAAATGCTCAGGGAAGATTAGCCGACGAGCTGGCGGGTGAATTGGAGAACCTCTCATTAAAGAGTTCCACCATTCTCCAAACAGTGAGCTCCCAGCAGGCCCGGGGAATGTAAACGTTCGAGACGTACTTAGCGGCGGCAGCACGCAGTGTTCGCTCCGCGTGTGGTCGGTCGCGGGCGCCTTTCGGGCCCCTTCCGGCCCCGTGCCGCAGCGTCAGGCGAGCGAGCCGTTCCTCAGACAACCTGCTCCTTCTGGCACCTCTGCCAGGCACCCGGCGACCCACAAGACTCCCTGGCTGCCCGCCCCTCTCTCTGCCCGCCCCCTGGAGCCTTTGATCCTCCGGGGTCGTCGCGGGACGTGGGAGGAAAACGTTGTCACCCCCCTCTGATGCTCTCCAGGAGTCACGGGTGAGCGAGGCTGGCAAAGGTCATCAGCCCAGCCCAGCCCAGACCAGCCAGGACGGCAGGATTAAAACCTGCCACAGACGAGAGGGGGAGGGGGTTGTGTAGTAGAGAAAGGAGGAAGAGAAGGAAGGAGAAAAAAGAGGGAAAAAAAGGAGGAGGAGGAGTGGAGAGCGCGCGGATAAGGGAAAGCCAAGAGTGTAAGTACTGCTCTATATCATGAGGCATCAAAATTAGATTTTCCAGCCGTTCGGCTTTATAAGGAGATGGCATGCGAGCGCTCGGGCCAGGTCGAGCCCCTGGGTAGAAAGTACGTCGAGTTACGCAACGCTGCCACTTATTCCCCTCCGCCCCGCTGACAGCACCTAAGGCACGTTGAGCCTCCGCAGAGATGGAGGGCCCCCCCCCCACCCCCCCCCCACATGTAGGAGTGCACATGTGTCATGTCAGAGGCCAGCCCACACGCTCTTTATTCAGGCATTCTTTCATATGAGCTGAGGGGGTCAGAGTTGAAAGAAGGCACTTTCTCTCCCTCCCTCCTAGCAGATGGTTGCTGATGGTCTGGCAAGGCGGTGAGCATCCGTCTGGACTGGAGAGCTCCGAGGTGGGTCTTTGGGAGTTACCCACACTTGTAGGTTCCCGTAAGTGCTGCTGTTTTGGACATTCTTTGCAGGCAGGCAGGCGGGCAGGCAGGGCGGGAGCTTTGTGTTTTGACTCGAGAGCTGGATGGAGCAGGCGCGTGCAACAGGCAGGCAGGCAGAGGAGGAGGAGGAGGAGGAGGAGGAGAGGGCCCAGAGAGGGAGGAGGGGAGAGGGGGAGAGCTGTGGAAGGCACGGGCTGGTACCAACAACCAACCTACCCACCACCACCAACACCACCCCCACAACCACCACCACCACCGCCACCCTCAGCCTGCCCTAAACCTCCCAGGCCCTGCTAGCTCAGGTGCCTCCGTGCACTGGCTGCCTCTCTGGCCCGCTGCTACAGACAGGCTCGTAAACAGAGCTGAGCTGAGTGGACAACAGAGCCTAAACTGCAGCCGCAGGCAGACTGCCAACACAGGGCCCCCCCGTCCACCCCCCACACAACCCCTCCACTACCCCACTACTCCCCATCGCCTTAATTGGCATTCAGCGCTCTCTTTTACAGAGGGAGGGAGAGAGAGGGAGAGGGTCGAAGAGAAATGGAGGGGAATATTGTGCTAAGAATAAAAGGCATTTCTGTTTTTTTTTTTTTTTCCTCTTCTTGGAAAAGATTCAGCAGATTGTGGTGGGAGAAAGAGTGGAGGATGGTGGCAACAGAACATGGCTGTAGGCAGAAATAAAAAAAAAATGCTGCATCTTGTGTTTGTGTGAACAGTGTGTTCGATGACTGTACCCCAAGGAGGCTTTTTTCTGTCATCAGTGTGGTTACTTGTGTTCTCTCTTGCCACAATGATGTACCCGCCAATAGATAATCGGATCCATAGCCGCGCAAGCTGCATTCCCCTCTGTGTCTGGTAGCGATAGGAGAGGAAGAGAAGACCGGGACACGCTGTGGTGGGTGCCGCGCACTCTGCCCGATATCATCATCATCATCATCATCATCATCATCCGCTTACCGGCAGAACACAAACTCCACAAAAAAAGTTCTATAAACCACCATAGCAGCAGATGTGAGGTGATCCAGAGGCCTGGCCAGGCTGGCCTTGATGTCCACTTTACTCGCTAACATTTCACAAGCCCTCTCCAGAGAGCCTCCATTAGAGCTCAACCATTAAGAGTCCAACGTGCTGGCCACCCATGCACGCTCGCTCGCTCCTTTTCATAATCACCTGAACCTACTTAAGAAGGGGGCGAGGACCAAAATAGTGTCTGGGCTCACGGACAACCTGTTTGATGTTGGCGGAATAACAAGTATGGAGAGTCATTACAGTGAGTGTGCAAGCTCTTGGAGAACAAAAGCCTTGCTTGATGACTTGAACCTGAGTGGAGTGGAGTTCGGGTCAACTAACCCTCCCACAACCACCGAGCCTCACTTCACCCACTTCAACATGCCAGGCAATGCTGTTTCATTTCCTCTTGGAGTGTGGCTGTAAGGGGAGAGAGTGTGGCAGTTCCCAGATCAGGGCAGAGGAACGCTGTGGCGTGGCTAGCCTTCAGGAATATGCGCAGCCTGAACAGGAGGGAGCAGAGACGGGCTCCTGTCCTCCTCCTCCTCCTCCTCCCCCTCCTCTCCTCTCCTCTCCTCTCCACTCATCCTCCTCTTCCTCCTCCTCCTCCTCTCCTCTCCTCTTCAGACAAACACTGGCATTCATGGGAACGTCTGAGAAGCGGCACTGGAGAGGAACTCGGCACGCACATGCACAGATATTCGGATCCTCGGTCACCGCTGTCGGTTGAGTTTGGACATCTGTGTTTATGCTTTTGTGTGTGTGTGTGTGGGTGGGTGCGTGTGCTTGAACGTGGTGTGAGAGAGGGACACGAGGTGAGAGGGAGAGCAAAAGTGGGAGAGATGGCTGTTGGCGAGTGATTCATCTCGCAAAGCTGCCTTTTTGTGGGTCTTTTTTCCTCCCTCAACGGGCAAACATTTCTTCCCCGCACTCTCCATCATCGCCACGTAAACACGGAGTTTCATATTAAACATAAGCAAAGTGTGGCGCTGCGTTTCCCAGAAGTTCCTTTGAGAAGAACTCCCGCGACGAGGAGGAGGCCTGTATCTCAGTGGGGCATCGAAAAAAAAAGAAACAAAAAGGTCTGTGCGTCGTAAGCACCATATGCAGTCAATTTCACGCCAGCTCACCTTTTAATAAAAAAACGCTATCGCTTAGGCTTATCTGGGCTGTGATTGTGATTAAGCGTCTCTTCCAGCCCCCTGCCCGTGCACAGTCGATTGAGATGCGTAGATTTCCAGCGTCTGTGACGATCCCATTTAGAAGGAGATGGCCGGCCATTAGCCTGTATTGATTGGCTTGTCATTAGCGGGAGATGTGTTTGCTCTTATCGTGCTCTCGCTCGAGCACAGCTGTGGAGAGATAGACAGAAAACCTTGAAGGCACACTGCAGATGGCTGAGCACAAGTGCCCTCTACTGATCACATCTGGTAGTGCAGTCTCTCAAGAAGTTTTATGAATGCTGTGAATGCTGTCTAAATTTTGCTGATAATAACACAAGATGTTGATTGAGAGCTTCTGTTGTATTAGGTTAAACGTTAATTAGAGGTATGTCAACATTAAAACGCCTTGCCTGGTTTTGTGCATTTAAGCAAACATCTTTAATGTTGGAATAAGAAACCAGTCATTCAGGAACAGCATAAAACAGTCAAAGACCGCCTACCTCCTGCCAATGGCTAGACCATTTGTTATGGTGGAAGGCAGAGAGATTGAGGAGAGTAGAAGCGAGGGAAGAGGGGCAATGGATTAACCTGGGAACGAGAGAAAATGATTGACTGAGCGAGCGAGTGAATGAGTGTGTCAGTAAAACGAGAGTGGAGGTGAGGGAGAGAGCAAGAGAGTGAGAGTGAAATGTAGTGACACGGATGAAGGATGAGAAGAGAAGGGGAGAGGGAGGGTAATCCCCCTCTCCTCTCCTCTACTCTCTCTCCCCTCTCTCCTCCTATCCTCCCTTCTCTCCCCTTCTCTCTCCTTTCCTCTCCCCTCCTCTCTCCTCTCTTCTCCTCTACTCCTCTCCCCACCTCTCTCCTCTCTCCTCTCTCCTCTCCTCTCCTCTCCTCTCCTCTCCTCTCCTCTCCTCCACTCTCCTCTCCGCCTCCTCCCTCCATTCTCTCGTGTTTGTGGTGTTGTATGAAGGGGAACTGTGTCTGAGGCAAGCCGGCTTTCGCTGTGCTGTCAGAGCTTTCAGCACTGGGACTCGCCTGGGAGATTATTTTATTTTCCTCCACACACTGTCCTTTAATGCACTGTGGATAAAATCTGCACACACACTCTTCCTATAACCCCTCTCTCTCCCTCCCTCTCTTTCTCTTACCCTCTCTCTCTATCTCTTTCCCTCTCTCTCTTACCCTCTCTATACCCTCTCTCTTTCTGGCTGTAACATCAGCAGCAGAATATGAATTCATTTTCATGCAGCTAAGTGCTGTTTTTTGAAGAGCAATTCTGCCTGCCACAGAGACAGTCTTTTGTC
This sequence comes from Sardina pilchardus, assembly GCF_963854185.1. NCBI lineage: Eukaryota > Metazoa > Chordata > Actinopteri > Clupeiformes > Clupeidae > Sardina > Sardina pilchardus. The sequence goes on along the minus strand of NC_085000.1, from coordinate 22,447,068 downwards.
TGTGCTTTTATACTGAGGAACAGCCTGTACCGATATGATTGCGACTGACCTGGTTTAGAACGTGAAGCGAGCGTGCCGCTTAATTCTCCCGCTTGTGTGGAGCCGACGAAGTGAGAGATGTGTGCCCACCCGCAGTGCACATCTACAGGTGTGTGTGTGTGTGTTTGTGTGTGTGTGTGTGTGTGTGTGTGTGTGTGTGTGTGTGTGTGCGCGCGCGCGTACACACAGCATGGTGCTAATACTGCTGGGCTGAGATGGAGCATGAGACTGAATCACGGCAAACGTGCAGGCGTTTGACTTAATTTAGAAAATTAATTACAAAAATATCTTCTGAATGATACATCTCTGGTGATTACGTTTGCGAGTGCATCACCACCAATGCTCACATCCATGAACAGGTTTCTGTACTCCAGAATATTTCTCTGAATTGAATCAAAGCAGTTATTATATTGTGGTACCGTAATTTCCCCACTATTAGCAGCAGCTTATACATTAATTTTGCACAATTTCTTCAGCTATGAGGTTAACACAAGTGGGCTGTTAATATGGTATTAATATGGTTTTGTTTCTTTTAACTTGCATAAAACACTGTCCTGCGGCTTATACCCAATGCAGCTTATACACAAGAAATTACTGCACAGTGAGCGCAGTAAACGTTTCTGCTGTACTCATCATTAAGCATGAAGAGATGTGTGTGTCTCTGGCCTTTTAGGCTGGCATGGCTGCAGCCCTTGAGGAATGCTTTGCTTCTGTAGCCCTTTGATAATGACACACACACACCCTGTGAAGAATGCCGTGTCTTTGGTCAGCAGCGCGCCGCAACCGTTGGAGCGCAGATGCGTAATTGGGCTCCAGGGGGAGATAGATGGCTCGCTCTCGCCGCCTCGTGTCAGCACAATCCCACAATCCCGCAGGTCGACTAATGAGAAGGCCTGCTGGAGGCTGTGGTGCGCCGCCGGTTAAAACCCCCGAAGCGGCCGCTCCACGACCGGCACCGCATTCCCGGCCGGTCTGCCTCCGCGGCTCGCCCAGACGACTCACCTCCGCGTCGGATAACTCCGTCCCCTCTGCCCCCCCCCCCCCCCCACCCCCTCCCCCCACCACATTCTGGGAACTCTGTTGATCCTCCCACCTTCAACCTCCACCGTCTGTCCGAGCCCCCACCTCCACCGCCGGCCCCCCCTGTGCTCGACCCCGTCTGGCAGGATCATTGGGCCAGATGGGCTTCACCTCTACTGTCTCGGCGCGCTCATGCTGTCAGAGTGTTTGTGTTGAGATGTCAGGGCGAATGACTTACGCGACAAAGGATGTCCACATACACACACACACTCATTCAGTCACAGACACACACACACACCACACACGACCCTACAGACTGGAGGCATTGAAACACACGCCCACACACACACACACACACACACATGCATACAGTTCACTTGAGAATATACTGTAGAAACTGTTCACACACATTTAGACACAAACACATGTAGACACATAAACGCACACGGGCAAGCACGAGTGTTCGCTTGCTTGGTCACACACATCACAAATTGTATAAACACTTACAACAATGTGTAACCTGAGTCTGCCGCACCTTAGAAAACAGAGCCCTCTGCCCTGGTCCCCTTGAGGCCACAACAGAGAGAGAGAGAGAGAGAGAGAGAGAGAGGAGAGGGAGAGACCCTGTGAGTTTTTTATCAACCTCTCCATCTGCTACAGAGCTGTCGGCCTGTGGCCCTTATTTACTGACCAGACCTACCTGTGTACAGTCAACACAACCCCCCCCCCACACACACACACACATACACACACATACACCCTCCTCAGCATTACTCAATATGGACTAGCAGGAGAAGATGGGAATCAGGGAGAGAGAGAGAGAGAGAGAGAGAGAGATACATAGATGGCTCAAGCATTACACACCAGTTAAAATTATGTGTCATGAAATACTCAGCCTGCTTGTGTGGTATGTGTCTGTCTCTGCAGGGTATGTGTGTTTGTGTGTGTGTGTGTGTGTGTGTGTTTGTGTGTGTGTGTGTGTGTGTGTGTGTGTGTGTGTGTGTGTGTGTGTGTGTGTGTGTGTGTGTGTGTGTGTGCATTGTATACATGTGTGTGTGAGTGTGCGTTGTATGCATGCGTGTGTGTGTGTGTGTGTGTTGTATGTTTACGTGTGTGTGTGTCTCTGCAGAGTATGTGCGGTGTGTGTGTGTGTGTGTGTGAGAGAGAGTGTGTGTGTGCCTCTTTCTCTGAACTGAGGCACACACACACACACTGGGTGCTGGGCATTGAGGCTATCCAGGGGTGTTGGGTTTCGGACGGGGCGCGCGTCTGTGTCTGTTTTAGGAGTGAGAGAATCGGAGCGCTACAGTAACAAGCTGAGAACCAGCACAGCTGACAAAAGCAAAGCAGAGCAGAGAGAGTTCTTGAAAGCTGAGAGTTCTGAGAGCAAAAGTGGAAGAAAGCAGCTTAAAAGAAATGCTAGATTCAAAGAGAATAGAATGAGAGAGAGAGAGAGAGAGAGAAGAAGGA
>NC_085000.1:22439754-22444339 GCF_963854185.1 Sardina pilchardus | reverse complement strand
GTTGCCTCCTTGGCTCTCTTCTTTCGCTTCTACTCCTCTTACGGACTCTTCTCTCTTTTCGTTTCTCTCTCTCTCTCTCTCTCCCCCTCTCCCCCTCGGTGGCTCTCTTGTCCTGTTTGTTCAAGGCTCCTTTTCCTTCCCTCCAGACGTGGCCTCTCCCTTATTTGTACCCCTCCAGTGCTGCGAGCCTCTTCCCTCCATCCTGGCCTGTCTCCTGAGTTCCTCTCCCTCTGGCGGGGGGGTGGGGGTGGGGGTTGGGTGGTGGGGGGGTTGAGGCTGAGGTGGGGGCTCCCTGGAAGTGTGTCAGTGTGTGCTAACGTGCTTGCTGTGAGACAGTTTTTACGTGAGAATGTGTGTGTCTGTGCGTGTCAAATATGTACTGTATACTGTATGTATGTATAGTATATGTCTATGTACAGTATATGTCACGATATGATCTCATTGTGAAGTCGTACACAATCATGGTAGAAAATAAACATTGTCTTGAAATGAGGTTGAGTGTGTGTGTTGTGTGTGTGTGTGTGTGTGTGTGTGTGTGTGTGTGTGTGTGTGTGTGTGTTTCTAAGTTGAGAGGGGGAAAACAGGGTAACTGTGGGGGAGGATCAGCATTGTAAAGCCACAGCAGTGTTTCCGCTGCCTCCTTCCTTCTCTCAGCATGCCTCTTCGGTTTCTCTTCTCCTCTCCTCTCCTCTTCTGTTTTCCTCTCCTCTCCTCGCCTCTTCGGTTCTCCTCTCCTCTCCTCTCCTCTCCTCTCCTCTCCTCTCCTCTCCTCTCCTCTCCTCTCTCTCTTCTCTTCTCTTCTCTTCTCTTCTCTTCTCTTCTCTTCTCTTCTCTTCTCTTCTCTTCTCTTCTCTACTCTTCTCTTCTCTTCTCTTCTCTTCTCTTCTCTTCTCCTCTCTTCTCTCTTCTCTTCTCTTCTCTTCTCTTCTCTTCTCTTCTCTTCTCTTCTCTTCTCTTCTTCTTCTCTTCTCTTCTCTTCTCCTCTCCTCTCCTCTCCTCTCCTCTCTTCTCCTCATCTCACCTCACCTCACCTCTAATCTCCTCTCCTCTCCTCTACCTGGCCCACTCACTTTAGCCTCTTCAGGGACGCACCTTTTGTCTAGAGGGCACTTGAGGTAAGAACCTGGGGTGCTCTCTGGCTCTCTCCCTGCGTCTGGCACACAAGTCTTCATCTTCAGTGAGTCATCCTCCTCCCTCCCTCTGAATGAGGGTTGAAACAGGAAAGATGTTTACTACTGAATGAACTAGAGTCTTTCATAGGGCACACTAGTGTGGGTTGAGAATGGCACGCGCACACACACATTTTTATGGAGTCTTTTTACTCTTTATTCCTTCAGCCCCATACAGTTTTTGTTACTGTTGTATTTATGCTCTGAAAAATGTGTCACACAAGCCAACCACAGCCACATTAAGAGGCTCTTCTTTCATAACTAGCCCCCTCTTACCCTGTCAATGCATTTTGTCTGTTTATTTGGTTGTGTGTTGTGCTGTTTGAGTGCTTGTGTGAGCCTGTGTGTGTGTGTGTGTGTGTGTGTGTGTGTGTGTGTGTGGTGTGTACTCCCCTTGAGCCCCATGTGCTGTGCGCTGAGTGTGCCATGTTGGCGCTGAGGCGCTGGTGCCCGTGTATCCTGGCATCCTTGTGCTCCAGAGCCTGCGCTGTGCCAGCTCTGATCGCTGCCCTGATGACTTAATCATCTTACCCCCCCCAAATCCCTGACCCGCGTGTGTGACACCGCTGCTGGACATGGGTCAGCACAGCGGACTTCAACTCCATGCCCACACGCTGGACTCCATGCCCGCGCTCTGGATTTGTGTGTGTTTACACAACGAATTTAAGATGTGTATCTGTCTCTCTATAAAGCTATGGATGTGAATAGGCTCTATTGAATTTCTCGAGGATGTACTCAAAACACAATGGCCCATTGTGCGGGGTGGGGGGGGGGGGGGGGGCTTAAGGTCATTGTCGAGGCCCCGATATCAGATAAACTTCCATTTTGGTGCAAACGACAAAAGCAGGTCGGTTGCGGGTGATTTATGCCACTAGCTTAGCTGCGGCTCCATTGTGCGAGAGGGCCAGTCTCAGGGGCTGGACTGGAGTGGACTGGAGAGGAGAGGAGAGGGAGGAGAGAAAGGAATGTTCCCTTTCGCCGTGTTGGACCCCAGGCAGGAGTGGCCGGACGTCTTGTTCACACGTCCAGCAGAGGAGCGGACACACAGGCCGGACGGGAGCCCGGGGAGAGGGCAGAGACTTACAGCAGGGTGACCCGGCCAACACGGCCCCATCCGATGACACTGGATCACATGTCAGCCAGGTCGACCTGACCTGAGGTGGACTCAGCGTCGCAAAGGGTCCAGTGGAGAGCAGGCAGCAAACAGCCCCCACATGCTCAGTCCCGTCCAGAGTCCAGTCCACAGTGGCCGCCCGGCATCCATCTCCCTGGAATCTCCGAGGGGCCCAAGAAAGTGCTGGAAGCGGCTTTTGTGAGATAAATAAAAACTCGCCCTCTAAACAAAATGTCTTTGATCACGGTAACTTAACACTATCCATAACACTGTCAAGCCTAAACCGACGTCCATGAGATATCGCTTTGTCTGGCCGCGTGTGCTCTGGGATGTAATTTATCGGCGGATTCTGTCAAATGTTTTCATTTGCCGACGTCATGGCGTTCGGGGGGGAGAGAGAGACACGCGGAGCCGGAGGTCTGCGGTGAGGTCTCCGGTTGCGGAGCGGCGGCCATGATGGATTTGAGTAATTAGTGTTCCGCGGACACTCGCTGGGCTTTTTTCGCCGACGCCTGTGTTTTATGGGGATGTTTTTATTGCGGTGGACGGCGGGGTCGTGTCACGGCTGCGCAGACGCCAGATAATGCTAAAGGGCTTTGGCACCAGACGCAGGAGCGCTGTCCTGCTGACCTGAGAGAGAGAGGAACAGAGGGAGAGAGAGAGAAAAGGGGATAGAAAAAGAGGGAAGTAGAGAAGGGATTGAAAGTAGGAGACTGATAGAAATAGAGATAGAGATAGAGAAAGAGAGAGAGAGTGAGAGGGAGAGCTATTAGAGAGAAGAAAAAAGGAGAGAGAGGGAGGGAGAGAGAGGGAGAAAGAGAGAGGGAGAAAGAGAGAGAGAGAGGTTGTATCAGCTGTGCTGACAGGGTGGAATCGTAGGGGGGGGTGGGTGCAGGGGACGGATGTGGAAGTTTGTGAGCTGAGCAAGTGAACTCCTGTCCCAAAAGCGGACTGATAAAACAAGACAGTAGCAGGAAGAAGGAGGGAGGGGGGTGGGAGGTTGGGGTGGGGGGGTCCGCAGCAGGAGGGGGGAGCAGTGGATGTGGGATTTGGTGGGGTCACGGGAGAAGGAGAAGAAAACGGGAGGGGGAGGGAGAACAGGGAGGAGGCAGAAAGAAAGACAACACACACACTCAGAGAGAAAAACAAGAATGACCTTCCTCTCAGTAAGGATTAAAGTGTGCTTCCTGTTCATAACTCTCCCTCCACCCATCCACTCTCTCTCCCTCTCTCTCTCTCTCTCCCTCACACACACACACACATGCACATGCCTGCACGCTCAAGGCGGGGGGGGGGGGGGTGGGGTGGGGGGGGGGGGGGGGTATTCAGGCTATTTTTAGTTCCTCTGGGTCACACGACGACACAGTGTTGAAAACGCGAAAACGCCTCCAAGTGTGCTCTGCTTGGATCCACTGCCACAGAGGCCGCGCCATGTGGTTCGGTGACGATGAGGCTCCGCTCCCGGCCCTCCGGCCCCAGTGCACGTGGCCCCTAGGCTGGGCAGTAGGGGCAGCTGGGGCTGCCTGGGAGAGAGGGAGAGAGAGAGAGAGAGAGAGAGAGAGAGAGAGAGAGAGGGAGAGAGAGAGAGGCTCTGACCACGGCCTTCTGGACTGGAGATCCAGGGAGACGGGAAAACATGGCTGACCCGTGACCCAGTGCGAGTGTTTTGGGGAGAGTATATCACAGCTGTGGGGGTTGTGGTGGCTACGTGCAATGTGTGTGCGTCTGTGTGTGTGTGTGTGTGTGTGTGTGTGTGTGTGTGTGTGTGTGTGTGTGTGTGTGTGTGTGTGTGTGTGTGTGTGTGTGTGTGGGTGTGGGTGTGTGTGTGTGTGTGTGTCTGTGTGTGTGTACACACGAGTTTGTGTCTGTGCCGAAAGGCATGATTTCTGTGTTCTACTCCACTTCTCATCTACTGAGATGGGTACTGCTGGCTTAATCCTCAGCCCTCCCTCTCAGCATTGTATTAGCATGTATGCCTCTTCCCTCCCTCTTTCTCTCTCTCTCTCTCTCCATCTCTCTCCATCTCTCTCTCTCTCCATCTCTCTCTCTCTCTCTTGCACTCCTCCCTCATCTCTAATCTGTAATCTTTTGTTTGTTGCCCTGCCGGCTCCTCGTTCTGATTGGGTGTTTATGGAAAGTTAAATCTCTCACAATCCCCCCTCTCACTTTGTTGTTGCTTTATCACCCAGTTGCTCTCCTACGCCTCTCAGTGCAACATTTTGCCACGCTGTTCCCATTACTCTGTAAACAGTGTCCAAAGGTGTCCCATCGCTGTCTCCCCCTCTCTCTTTCTGTTGCTCTC